>NW_007579336.1:71502-79714 GCF_000690725.1 Stegastes partitus | reverse complement strand
ACAGCAACCTGCCATACAGCAATAAAAAGTGTTTTTGTTTGCTTCTCGTCTACCTCTTATCATATTTTGTTACTTTAACAGTCAGCGAGGCCACAATTTATATGTAGTTATAGGACGCGTCCACACACAAAATAATGTGACGGCTGCAAATAATCCGCTGGGAAGCTGAAAAACGTTTTTAATAAAACGCTTGACATGAGAGAAAAACATTTCTTACTTTAGTACGTCAGATCAGACTTTCAGGCACAGTAAAATAACATCGCCATCATATTGTTTTCGAGGGTTTTAATACATCATCAGAATGCACAGGTGAATACATCCAGGGCAGTTTGGTTTTATTAGTTTTCTGTTTGTAAAAAAAAAACAACAACAGACAAACAAAAACAATCTGGCTTTGGACGCCCAGACCTAATGATGCCACCGGTCAGTAAAAAGCAGATGTACGTTAGGCATTAATAAAAGAACGGCCTATTAGTTACAAATACAACCAAGAGGTTCACATACATAATTAATGAAGCCGACTCCAGTGGCTCTGACGCATAACTTTTATAAACAAGAACAAACATACAGGTAAACAAAGAACATAGCCATAAAGCTTTTGTGTACTGAGAAAGTGAATGTAAAGACGTTAATGAAAACTAGACAAACAAAGAAGCCATTCATATACATACTGTTTGCCAGATACATTACAGGAGCACAGAGGGACTTGAAATACTGGAGATTTAACCTGGAAAATTAGTAGATTTGATCCCAGTAATTGAATCATTTTTCAAGTTATTTTAGGAAATATTAAAATGAATTAAAAAATGTGGGACATTGTGTTCTTGAAAAAGTAAGGTCATTTCACTTTCCATTTATGCTCAGCCCATGATCACATTCATTTTGCAGTAATTTGTAATTGCTTAAAATTAAGTAGACCATTAAAAAAAAAAAAAAAAAAAAGCACAACTTTTTGCATTAATCAGCAGTTAACATAATAATAAAAACAGCAATAAAATAAACAAATATAGAATGAAGCTTTAAACATGTCTAAAAACAAATAACTAGTGAAATGACAAAAATACAATTTGGGAAATTATGTTCTGCTCTGTGTTTTGTTCCCGTGTTACGATCCAGCCTCTCGGGTCAGCAGGGGTGTCCAATCCTGGTCCTCGAGGGCCACAGTCCTGCATGTTCTAGATGTTTCCCTCTTCCAACACACCTGATTCAAATGATCAGGATTGTTATCAGGCTTCTGCAGAGCTTGATGATGAGCTGATCAGATACAGCTGGGCCGACACAGGTCATCTCCACACACAAGGGTCACAAGTCCACATAACCATAACGACACAAACACCACGGGCCGTAACATCCCGTTTTAGGAGGATTTTAGGAGGAAAATGCAAAAAGGAATTCCTTCTCGCACAACATCCAGTGTGTGACTTTCCACACTCTCACACTGTCAAATGATTTCAGTGAAATATTCAGAGAGAACAGTTACATGTAATGATCACTAATATTTTCCCAAATTATTTAATGCGGTTTTATGATCTTGCATAGAAATAAAATCATATACTGTTGCATCATGGGAAATATGAGCAACAGGTGGCGTTTTTGGGGAAAAGTCACTGTCAGTATTTTGTTTTGTGGATGAGAATGACAGCGGGAGTCATGTGACTGTATTTATTATTGAACATTTTTTAAGCTTTTTGAGGAGGCAGCTAAAAACAATCACTAGGAATCCTTATATTACCTGTCCATGTAATGACACATCCATCATAATGTATTTGCTCTCTGCCGACGACAACTTCCTGCGTCTTCACTGCTACTTGCCGTAAATGTCCTCGACCTGGCAGGAAGCCCAGAGCTCCTGCAGCGATGCATTCACTGACCGGGTTACCTCTGGCTGCTGGAGGACACACAGCGGGTGCATTTTGGTGATTGTTCGGTGTGAAAGGAACTAGAGAGGCAGGATTCGTCACACTGAGGCCTGAAGGTTCACAGAAAGCATGTGACTGGTTTACACACTGACAGCGACACAATACAGCATTTTAAAAATATTTTAGCTGTTTCAGTTTCCTGGTTCTGGTGTTGTTTATGTGGTCTCACTGCAAATTTAAATGACTATTAAGTGAAGCGGGATGTCATTCATGTGTTGTTGTGTTGTTTGTTAAAGTGGCTGCACAGCAACACAGGAATTATTTTGCTGTTGTGTTCTTGATTGCAGACAAACAACACTGTATATAGATACAGACGAGTGACGAAAAGAACAACAGAAAGTGTCACAGTGGAGTACTGGGCCACCGTGTACCACCAGAACAGCTTCAGCGCTCCTTGGTATCCAAGTCTCTGAACTCCACTGGAGGGATGGAGCTCTATTTGTCCAAAAGGTATTTCCTCATATACATCAAGATATTACCCTTTTGATTATTATGAATCCATAAGAATTGGGTAAAAGATGAGGTTTTGAATGACATTTGCAACTTTTAAATCAACATGTCGTCGTCATTTTCTAAACCTGCGCTGAACAGAAGGACAACATTAGGGTCTGAATTTCTGTGGGAGCCCGTTGAAAGAACAACACAGTGTTACGACCATGTGAGCGATCAATTCTAGAGGGACAAAAGGCCCTTACATGGTGACATAATGTATGTATTAGTATATATCTGGAGGGAGTTTCCCACATTACAAGTATGAGAGAGAGCAGAGGTCAGAAACAGCTCCACAGGGCATTTAAAAGCTCTAGAATCAGTACAAAATGTTCAATTTGGTTAAGATCTGGTGACTGTGAAGGCCACAGAATATGATTCACATACATGCTCCATTCATAAAACCATTCAGTCAACCTCGTGCCCTACGAATGAGAGTGTTCTCATAGTATAGAAATGTTTTATTATAGGACACAAGTGAGCACTCAGAGCAATGTTGTGTTGGTTTGTAGAGAGGTTTTCTTTCTAAGAGGACAAGTAGACGATAGAAAAACTACGCTTATATTATATCCACTGGTTTGCTTCACTGTAGGGGTCAAAGGTTCAGGTGTTTCCATTAATTTGTCCCCCACGGACAATTTAGAATCACCAACTAACCAACTAACCTCAACATGTTTTTGGACTGTGTGGGAGGAAGCCGGAGAACCCGGAGAGAACCCACACTGCACGGGGAGAAAATGCATGCTGAAAGATTCCAGTGCCCCCACCAGGACGCGAACCGACAACCTTCTTGCTGCGAGGCAACAGTGCTAACCAACTGTGCCACCCTGCAGCCCTCCTTTGCGATTCTGTCACCTTTATTTTTAAAAAATAAACAAAAAATCAGTTCAGTGTCTGTTTAAAAGATGAATTGAAGCTCAACATACAACTTGGTATGTATTATGTTTAAATGAAATCAGTTGTGGACCCCCCAAAACAGCAAAATCCCATTTAAACAGGTCACATGATGACATGCCAGTTTATGAATTTACAGCACGGGACAGTGCCTTCCCAATAACGATAGATCACATGAACCATGAGGTGCTATTTTTCACCCATTTGTCTCATAAAATGAACTAAACGCTGGACTCACGTGAACACGCCACAGCCTCGTGTTTGTGTTGTATGTTTGAATGTGTAAACGGTCGTGCTGCGTGCCCGTACCAGCGGTGAGAAGTTAATGTAGTTGGAGCCTCACCTTTGACCTTTACCGCTAGAAACGCTGGGCCCCCTGACAGCAACTCACCCGAGGCCTTCAAACAATAAATATCTTCAATTCCTGGCATATTTCTGGGCTCCTGTCTGGCTCTGGGCCTCTGAATCACTCGTGGTCGTCGCCCCCCCTCTCACCCTAACCTTACTTACACCACATACTGTAGGTCTTTACAGGTTTTTATTTGAGAGCTTTTGCAGTGAAAGAAAAAAAAAGAAAACACCCATAAAAACTGCTCAAATAGAAATGAAGGCACAAAGTCAAGGTTTCGGTGGGAATAATACAGAATAATCATGTATAAATGCAGAATTTGCCATTTTATTCAAATGTACATAATTAAATTAATTAAAAAATCTGTTAATTCATTGAATATTAAATGACTACTGAAGGAAATTGAGATTTTTTTAAAATTTATTCTTGTGTAATATATTGCAAAAGCCAACAATTTAATAAAAACCCATCTGATTTTTATTAGTTGCCATTGTTTTAGTGCTATAAGGTGGCCAGACTTCCATTTAATAACAGAATCAATGTCAGTACCACCATTAATACCATAATCAAGTATGTATAATGATGCTGCGTCGGGCTCCATTAACTTCCTTTCTGGCACTGAAGCAAATGAAGTGTTTGCTTCCATTATAAGTGTCTGTGAAAGTGCCCTTGAGCAAAGCACTAAACCTCAGAACTGCAGTGGAGCTGGTGGTGAAGAGTCAGAGGTAGGAAACTGCAAACTGTGCATGTGTTTAGCATAAGTAGAAATGATTCATCGAGTAGAGAAAACGCTTTTAGCCGAGTGTATCAGAGGGTTTAAGTCTGGGAAAATTAAAGGTAGAAGATAAGGTTAAATGGTCAAATGAGAAAAGAAACAAATACAGGTGAAGAAGTCCTTTAAATCTGAAGTTTCTCTTTTCCCTTTGCAATGCAGACATTGAGACTCTCGCTAGTGTTTCTAAAAGAGGCAGAGCGGAACCAGTCTAACCAGTGTGGGTGGTCCCGGCTGGAGGTGGGCCTCAGAACTCCGTCATCTCTCCTTCCCTCGGCAGACAGACGGAGCTGTAACGGTCTGAGTTAACAAGCCGGTGTTATTTTAACATTTAGTTTTCACTCTCGCTTGCTCGCTCAGATTCTTGTACCTCTCCCTCCTGGTAACCTGAGACACTCCTGTGAGATGATTGAATGAGCAGTTTTTTGTGTCCTTGGTGATTTTGTGGGTTAAAGAAACCTGCTTTCAGGTTCATTTTGCTTAAACAAGGACAAATGCAGTTTGAAAATGGGACCAATAAACGAAACCAAAATAAGAACTGAGTCTGAAGTCTAAAGCAGACAGACAAATCAGCAGGTATGGTCTCTTCTTTAGTTCAAACTGGCAACTATGAAAACAGGAGAAGATGCACAAATGTTTCTTGCACTTGTACAAAATATCGATTGGTCTGAATACGGAGTTCTGTTTGTTTGAGTGCTCTGGCCAAAGACATGCACGAACGGTTAAATAGTGATTCTAAATTGGCTGTAGGTGTGAGTGTAAATGGTTGTCTGGCTCTTTGACCTGCGATTAATTACCCCACCTCTTGCCCAGTGTCAGCTGGGGAAGGCTCCAGCCCCTTGCGGCCCTCTACAGGACAGAGTGAGCATCGCTGACAGAGGGGTTTGAATGGGTATAAATTTACCCATGGTTAGTGTTTTATAATCTGGTTCTTGTGTTTTTAGATCCAATCAAATAATCTAATTGTATTATTATTAGTCATAATCTTGGCAGTGTGGGAGAGTAAAGCATTTAAAATCCAGGCAGTTTCAAGGATTCAAGGCCTTTATTGGTCACAAACACAGTTATACATATTATAATGCACAGATAGATAGATAGATAGATAGATAGATAGATAGATAGATAGATAGATAGATAGATAGATAGAAGCACAATAAATAAATTGTCACACAGTGCAAAAAAGAAATCTAATTTTAAAAAAATCAAATAAAAATGTGGGCTTTTTTTTGCTCTTGTCACATTTTTCCTCACTGTGGGTTCATCTTTCACTGCAATATAAAGTTATGGCTTGAGGTAGAAAGAACTCGAAAAAGTCTGGCAAAGCAGGACAAAGCTATAATGCCATGAATCAAAAAAAGGAAATGAAAAAAGTAGAATTTATTTGAATATTTTCTTACAAAAAATGATTTAAAAAAATTACCCCCCCCCATAAATAAATAAATAAATAAATAAATAAAAATACAAAAAACTAACAAACTTGAATTAATATATAAAACATGTTTCCAAGTGGCCACAGATTTGACCAAAAAATGGTGGCTCCACATGCTATTGATAGCTACTAACATTTTAAAAACCTCGACGGGCTAGAAATATTTCACACCAACTCTGCACATCTAGAGAGATATTTCACCACGTTGAATGTATCATACAACAACTTGGTCCTCTGTATGCAGTTTCTGAGTCATGCTGCTTTTCTTTTATTGATCTGGGAATGTTTTATTTTCCTCTTAGTCTTCTCTCAGCCCGCACTTCACCTGAAATCTCTCAGAAGAACAGACGACGCTAAGTCACTAATGGCCTCCCAGTTGTGCATAGAAGAGTAGTTTATTTTTCATTTTTACCTTATAGGATCTGGTGCAAAAAAGAGACATGTAGAATAAAGTGATTTTGACTAAATATCACGATTTTTAGCTTAGATTTGGTTCATTTTCCCAGCCAAACTGTTTATCTATCTATCTACAGTTTGATTTCACACCAGTTGTACAGTCTGCAGTGTAACTTCCAGTGTGAGGTTTTGTTATTCTAAAGGAGATTTACCAGATTTTTGGCAACTGGCAGACAGACTCTCTTTAACTCATCTCGGAGAACCAGAGCCCAGCAGAGGGCAGTGCTGCTCTGACTAAACAGTAAAAAAAAAAACAAACCCAGCTCTTTCCCTGATCTCTGACTGTACACCCAATGAGATCATCACCTCTTCACAACTGCCCCTTCTGCTTGTAGCAGAATCACCAAGTCAAGCACAGGATTCAAAAAAGTTTTTCGTCATTCTGCGATTCTGAAAATTGGAGAAATTTAGAACAACAGGGTGCTATGGAGTGAGATCAAAGAGTCTTAAGGACGAAGAGACAAGAGAGAGGGTTTGGTAGATGAGGGGGGGAAGCGAAAACTAAAGACAGAAGGAGGGAAAGTGAGGGATGGTGATTCCCCTCTCGGCCTCCCCTGTGGCTGGACTTGTCTCTGCTAATGACCCTGTCTGCTGGCTTACACAGACAGATGGTGAATTAACTCCAATTAGCCCACTCTCACCAGATCTTCTCTGACAGCTCACCACACACACACACACACACACATGCACACAGTTACCATGTGTACAGAGGACATTATATTTAAGTCAGGGAGACTAACCAATACTTACCTAAACCTAACCTGAAACCTTTTTTTTTGTGATTTCATTCAACGTTTTTTTTTTTTTGGCCCCACAAGGGAGGCAGGTCCAAACAATATGACTGTAAACACATTTATATCCCCACAACACGAGTAAAACACTCATTTTCAACCTTCTACATGAATTAGAAAGTGTTATAAAAGTAGAGCAATACCTGCTTCACTGTTCATTCAGAATATATCGAATATTTAAAACTGAACATCAAACTCAGTTGACATTGTTAAACATCAATTGTTTTTTAAAGGGGCTGTTTTTTTTTGTTTAAAAAAAAAAAAGTCTTTGGGTCTTTGTTCAATCTATTCGCGGAACAATAGAAACTGTTGAGTCACATGTTGTCAGTGTGGCCGACATATGCACTGTTTCACACACAAAAGCTGCGACACACACACACACACGTATACTCACACAGTTACTGCTGTGTGACCTCGTGTCGCTGCGTTCGGAGGCAGCGAGGTGTGACTGCTCATCATTCATACGGTGCGTGTTCGCTGACTGACTGAACTCACATGACGTGTCAAACAGAGCGTAGTGTGTGCGTGTCAGCCTGATTGTCACTCACGGGGCACGTTGGCCGCTCGCACCGAGGAGATCCGCAGGACAGCGATGCCGCACGGTGTCGGTGTGCGTTTAACAGGTGTCGTCCCTGCTGCTAAATAGGACTCCCATCTGGGAGTGTGGCTGGGCGGTCCTCGGCGACCCCTGACCTCTCCTGTAAACCGGGTCGGCAGGTGCTGAGCGCGGGGCGGGGGGAGGTCGGGAGGTTAGCTGGACACAATGACATTATCGAGCAGAAAGAAGCCCTCTCATAATGCAGTAACATGGCAGTCCATAAGCCGCTATATCTCTGCGTGGCATGTGCGCGTACACACTGTTTGTGAGAGGAAGTGTTTGTGTTTGTGCGCGAGAAAGAGAGAGAGAGAGAGTGAAGTAATCCCTTCAAATCTCTTTAGCTGTTCTGATCCATACTTCAGAGCATGCAGGCAGTATGGACGGCAGCTGTCTGCGAGGGACGGGTGACCCCCGGCAGCACAGAGGCTACAAAGGGAGTCGTAACACCGCCTGACCTCTGACCTCAGCTCAGAGGATGTCACGCAGACTGTTTATTGGACTAAAGTGGAGCTCCC
>NW_007579336.1:60433-68992 GCF_000690725.1 Stegastes partitus | reverse complement strand
GTGACGACGGTGTGGATTCACTCAAAGGTTGAGAATTTGTCACCAGTTGAACAAAACCTTTCGTGTATGATTGCATAAATTCAGCCCTTAGTGAACAATAACACTAGAAAATAGATTCTTAACTTGTCAGAACACAACACCATTTACATCCTGCTTTGTAGCTGACAGATTACATTTGACTGTAACTTCAAGTATGAATCAATGCAGTCTGAAAATACAACTTGTCAGTAGCTAACTACGAGCTATCTGGTGTTTTATACTGTCTGTGAAAAACAAAAGAATAAAATGCAATAAATCACATTTGCCATGTCGATGTAGTTGAGTTTGCTAAATTTCTCAGGGGGACACTTCGGTGTAGTCAAGTCCATTATTTAACGCATTTAAAGCAACATAAGTTGACCCAACGTGCCTTCCAGTAAAGAAATAAGATTAATGTTCCAAACTTTCCTGACAAATTTAAATAATGAGGCTAAGACCCTCCCGTTAAAATCGGCTTCCTTGGGGGAAAAGGAGCAACACTGAACCAGGTGTTTTTAGTAAAATAAAGCTATTTATTTGGGAGCTTTGGCATTTGACAAAACAAACGAGAGTGAGGCGAACCAAAGGAGGAAAAGCGCTTGGGGGATGATGTTAGATCAAAGAAATTAATATACCCACAAGAGGAGTCTCTAAGCTTTTCCTAGAAGAAGCCAAAACTGAAAATAAAACCTCAGTGCTGGACCTGGACAGTGAAGCAGCAGCCCTGCTCCTGGTGTCGCTACACGAAGCTGAGTGTGTGTTTAGATCACATTCAGTGCTTCTGAGGCTATTCACAGCTGGAGAAAATGTAAAACTGTGCATATTGTGTACATACTTTTATCCCCATTTGTTTTTACAAGCATGGGGGGGCTGGACTGGGTGCTGCTCCAATCAGGATGTTCAGTTTGTTGGGTGGCCAATGAGGAAGGTGGAACGTGCCACGCCTCATGAGCTGCAGCCAATCATGTGCAGGAGACCACACATCCTAATCTGCATACAAATAAAACACTTAAAAGAAGGGTTATTCATCAGGATTAATTTATATATAAAGGTCAAGACCATACAATAAGATATACTAATTAACTTGACTATTATAGCTCTTAAGGGTAAGAGTGGATATTAAGGGTGAGACCCCCACAGTAATTATATATTATTTAAATTGACTAATTTAAATATCAAGGTTACAACTCCATGCTCTTGTAGTGAAGCTTCCTTTAATATACCTGCTAGCTTAGCTTTCTACACTCTCCTAGCAGCTTGTCCGACACTGATTTTGGTCATCTCCTCTGTTGGATTTGAATGAAAGAACAAAGAGAGACAAGAAAGAATCGTCTGCAGCTGCCCTCAGCTTCAAGGAGATGTATTAGCTTCGGCTCATTATTCAGCTGCCTGCCTGCTTAACTCTCTTATCTGTTTTCAGGAAAAAAAACACTGTATATGACAAAGTTAGTGACTAGTTGATGGGGATAGTGGCGCATTTATCAGCTTAAGAGTCATGGCAGAGTCAATATTGGACAAAAACATGATTCCAAATGGATGAAAATGTTGCTCTGGATAAGCCACACACAGCCCAAAGTAGCCAGTAATTGCAGGTTTATTGTTGTTTCCCTCATATTTGTGTTAAAAATATAAATGATTGCATAATTAATTAGTGGCAATACAAGAAAAACTACTATACAAGAAAGAAAAAAGGGTAAAAAAAACATGCAGGAACTAAGCTGAAGATGTATCTGAGGAGGAAAACGCAGCAGAGATATTGGAAATAACACAGAAGAGCACAGTTACATATGATACCAGTGACATAAAGGAAGAAAAATACAGTATGTTCTCAGGAGCTGGGGAGAAAAATCATTTCCTCTGGAGTCAACATTTCACAGCAGATCAGAGCAGGAGGTGAGGAGAGTGGGGGAAAAGAAAAAAAAAAAAACAGCAGCTGAAGAGGACCAAACAGAGGTGAATCCTGCTGAGACAACAATCCATTTCATTGAGAAAGTGGTCAGAAAAACGTGCGGTATCCAGCTTTTTTATTCGGCCTCTGCCATCACACGTCGCCCTCCTTCAGAGAAGAGCTGCCCATCACCTCCTCCTCTGTCATGACTGTCACCGCAGTAGAGTTCAGGTGTAAGTACAGCTCTCTCTGCTGTGATGCCTTCTGCACCTGCCAGTCAACCTGTCTGTGTCCGATCTGTGGGGTTTTTATTCGTTTGTGTAATTTCTGGTGTTTGCTTTGTGCAACTGGTTTGAACATTTTTTTAATATCACAACAGCCATAAACAGGGATCATAAATCTCTCATTGTATTAGAAAAACCTCCAGTCATCCAACCTAAAGCAGAAATAGTTTGTGTGCCATTGCTTAAATTTTCTGAATATAATGAACATTTTGCCTAATTTTCAGGATGACATATCACATCCTTTATAAAATGAGACAAATGTCTGTGACCAAATGGCTCATATGAGCATTTTATCTCATCCATTACCTGTAAGATTGAAGTTCGTAAAGGTTTATACAAAGAAAAAACGTTTTTCAATGAAAAATATATCATATACAGATAAGTGACAAATTAAAGGAAAAAATGTACCTCCTGACCCCTGCAGTGAGAGGATTCTGGTGGCTGTTGCTGAGGGCCATTTTTTTTAGATTGTAGTTTACTCGTGTCTTTAGAGGGAAGGTTCACTGTGATTCAATACAAACTTGATCTGTGTGATCACCTTTATCCTATGATAAAATAGTTCTATCCTGATGGGTGTGGTCGCTTCAAGAATGACTCCCATCCACAAGGCAAGAGGCATCCTGAATGGTAGTGACGCACGATATTAAAATTTCCTGCTGATACCGATATCCGATATTAAGATTTCTGATATCGCCGATAACCGATATTACCGATGTCGATATTCCATTTTTGCTCACACTGAAAAATTAGTAAGAGTAAGCACTGTGAGAACGTGAAAACTATTCAGAAGAAGCCCTAATTAGACCACATAGTCTTCTTTATTACGTAACAAAAGCAAAATATATTTAAACATATTTAATATTAAGTTATTATAAGTCCAGGACCATTTAAGTAAAAAAATCTGTGAAATAGCAGCGATATCAAATGTAGAGACAAAGGCGCTAATATTAGACAATCATCGATTTTTCACATCGGCTAAATTTGTTCATCGGACCGATACCGATATCGGCCGATACCAGTGTGGTCGCCGATATATCGCGCATCCCTACCGAATGGTTTGATGAGTATAAAAATGACCTAAATCAGATGCTATGACCTTTGAAGTCACTAAATTTCAACCCAGCTGAACACCTATGAAAGATTTTGGACCAACATATTAAACAGTGCTCTCTACTGTCGTAATCAAAACGCCAAAAAAGGGAAAATCTTTTAGGATAATGGCGTCTCCAGTAGAGTTGTGGAGACTTGGAGAATCAATGCCAAGGTCCACATGGTGATCCAACACCTTAGCAAGACACTCGACGTTGGTTTTTCCTTTAATTTGTCACCCATCTTATTAATACTGTGAGTACACAATAAATAAATACGGTAGGCCAGTGTGGGAGTTAAAAGCCTGTCTGACCAACTCACCTGCTCGGTAAAATAAGACACAAGTTGACTAAACCACAATTACTCTCTAAAACAGCACTTTTGCGCTCGAGTGTGTTTGCTCGCTACCTACAACTGGGGTCAGCGGCTCCCGGCGAGCTCCGGATCATGTACGCCGGTGGGGATGGAGCGCATCATTAAGAGCTTTTTCATGTTGTGCAACCGTAACGCGCCGCCGTCGTACAAACAAACATAAAAAAAACGGGCCCGAAGACTCGCAGTGACACATATGCAAATGCACACAAACACACACACACTCTCTCAACCGTCGTGCCTCCTTCTCTCTCCTCCACTCGGCGTGTTGCTCAGTGTGGGAACTCTCACTTAAAACACCAAGCCTTGTTTTTAGTGCTGCATAAATTGATGTGTTCTTGTAATTTTTTATTTTTTTTTTTTGCCTGTATTTTACCAACACTGCGCTGTTTGCTGGTGTTGTTGTCATGTTGTCTCATAAGCTTTTTTTCCCCCCCTCTCTCTTCTTCATTTGCTTCCCCCCCCTACCACCACCACCACTTCTCCTCCACCTCCTCCAGGGGCTGATGTGATTTAAGGCTGTGCTTGAAGACTGAGGACTGTGGCTGTTATCTCTGCGTTATTGATGCGAGCTGTAAGTCTCACTGTCCACACTTCACAGGCAGACAGAGGGCTGCTGCCGTAGAAGGATGGCTGGATGGAAGAGAAAAGACACAGATAATGCCAGCAGACTGATGGCTATTCCCCCATAATGTTGAGACTTCAGACAGCGTGGCGTTTTTCATAGATTCCTATAAAAACAACAGTCTGCATGCCATAAAAATGTAGATGCTTCGGTCCTCCTCCTCCTCCTCCTTGTCTCCTTTTCTTTCCCCCCCTTTCCTATTTCCTCTGCTTTCAACCCCTCTCTCCGGCTCCCTCTCTGTACATTATGTAGATGTCAATAATTTAGCGCAAGATTCAAGAATTTCAGTGCTTAACAACAGGTTACGATCTTTGCTATAAAAGCCATAAAATATGCGTTTGTGAATAAAATATGATTCGGTCTCTTTCAAAGCAGCTGAAACCTGTCAAGATTGCCATTTGTTTTCTGACAGTATCGCGGTGAAGTGACAGTTCAAAAGCGGGGGTTTGTCTTTATCTTGGCAGGTTTTCAATCTTTGCTCTATTTCTGCACACCGCGGAGCATTATTTTGTATCCATTGTTTTGTAGACCGTCTTTCATCTCCAGGGCTTTGTTGTTTTCTCACTCTCTCGCCGTCTCTCACTCTCTCCCCCTCTTACATCGTGACTTCTTCTTCTTCTTCTTTTTTAAAAAAATTTCTCCCTCCCTCCCTCCCTCCTCTTTTACAGTTTCATCTTGTATTGTACAGTAACAGTATCACTGGGCTCCAAGCACATAAACAGCTAACACATCCCACTCTAACTGCCCCCTACAACCTCCCATCACCTGCCTCAAACAAAAACCACCCAGCTCCACTGACACTTCCTTCTCCTCCTCCTCCCTCTGCTCATCCTCCCTTTTTTTTTTTCCTCCTCCTCCCTCCTTTTACCCCACAGGCCTGGAGATCGTTCCTTTGTTCTTGACATCTGTTTTGTTGGGTGATTAATTGAGATGAGCATGTGGGGTGAAGGCCTATAGAGGGGGAGCTCAGACCCCCCAGGTAATGTCTGTATGTGTGTGTGTGTGTGGACATGTGTGTGTGTGCAAAGGTGTGTGTGTGTGTGTGTGTTGGCAGTGGAGCTCCAATAATCCTTGATGTGGTTAGTTAATGCAGGCTGCCAGGATTTCCCTCAAGAGCCATGGAATATGAGACGTTTGAATATCTGTTATCTTGATAATTTTTTTATTTTTATTAAAAAAAAAAGCAAAAAAAAAAGCTGCTTTCCTTCAACAGAAAAAAAAAAAAAAAAATCAGTCTTTCCTCAAGTGTTTTAATTCTGCGGTGCAAGATGTTAAGTGACAGCTGACTGACAAGTGACAACACCGACTGCACACACCAGCAGATATCCCAGAAGGCAGAGCAGTAATTTAAAGACAGACGAGGATGCAGTGGAGCTGCCGCGGCACCTCGGGGTAACACATCTGTCCGAAATTTACATTATAAGTAATATAATGAGGTGGAGTAAATAACAGGATTTAAAAATAAAATCTCAATAGTCGTATATGGTACACAGCATCTTTATGTATTTTGCTGGAAGAAAAAGGCAGAATTCAGTGCTCAGGATGCTTTATTTCACCGCTAACATTTAAAAAATATATCGTTTTTTGGCATTAAATTATGATGCCCTTGTGAACAATAATGGAGAGACTGGTTTTGTGTTTACAGGCCAATTGTCTGACTTTCTACCAACAGATTTGTGCGGCTCTCGACACTAAAGCTCCCTGTTTGCTTAAATGGGGAAAAAAATCTTGGCAATTTATTCAGGAACATCTACAATATTGTCTAGTATTGTTTCTTATGTCAGCGATTAAAAACACACTTAACAACTACAAGAGTTCATAATATAACCCCCGACTACGCAAAACAGTTGCTTGAAGAACCTTTCTGAGTAACTTCTCAAAAAGTTTCCTCCACAGTAGCAATAGTGAAGAACCTTAGAAAGTTCCTTCATGCTCTTCTACTTCTGAGGGTGTACTTTTAATAAAAACAAGACAAGAAAACAAAAATCGTCCTATAAAAATAATTTCAAACTAAATCCGACTGGTGGTGTATCTGCATTATTTTAAACCACGATATGTTCACAGTACATCTAACACGTTAAAATTCATGTTGTTAATGTGTCCAAAAGCAGCAAACATAAAATCCTCACAGGTTTTCTTCAGTCCTTTGTGAATCTCAGAATACTGTGCGAACATCTCAGACCTACAGCAGTTTTTCTTGTTGCTTTCACACTAAAACCAAAAACCTCTAAAACAGTCACTGTAATCATGGTGGTCAAAACGGATAACGATGCTCCTGTAATAAACTATATTGTTCATGAACAAGCTCATCGTATAAACCCGCACATGTAATATACCCCAACCAGCTGTCACAGCCTGTCATATATATATATATATATATATATATATAATGCCTGTACCATTACTTTCATCAGTGTGTTACTTTCAATCAAACAAATGATGAGAGACATTTTTCTGTAATGCCCAGCCCTCAGATGTTCATGCACATGATTACATGTTTTCAGGTTTAGTTTACAGGTGCCACTCAAGCTCCATGTTATATATATTATCTTTGAAAAGTACAGAAATGAGGAAGGAGAATGTAAAATGTACAGATGTTAATGGCGCTTGTTCATTTTGTTCTTTTTTATGTGTTTTTGTTTTGTTCTGTTTCTCTTAAATAGCTCAATTGGAGTATTTTTATTTTTTTTTGTATTGCTTGTTTAGTTTATTGTACTGGATTTTGCATTTGTTAATGGTGAAGAATGGGGGTAGTAGGACTTGACCAGCCTCGCCCTCTTCCTATCCCTTTTTGAGCGAGTCAAATGTGTATTATATTGAAATTGGCTTTTTATTTGTCTTTTCCATTTGTTTCATCTTATTTTTAATTGTTCCTTTGTTCGAAATAAAGAATAAAGAACAATATTTTAAAAGACATCCAATATTACAGCTTGCCATTGAGAGCTTTTACAGGGTTTGAGCAGAGTTATAGGTGAGCTGGAGTGCTTGAGCTGCAGTGAGTGGGGAGGGATAGATGAAGAGAGAGGCGTGGACCAGAGGAAACAACAGGAGTTACATCTGAGACGTTTTGTTGTAAGAAGGGAGTATTTTGATGGAAAAACCTTCTAACTATGTACCTTTGATACACAGAGATGAGTTTTTAAGGGTTAAATCAGAGGCCAGAGAGGAAGTTTAACCACTTCTGTTGAATACACATGTCACCACGAACCCTTGAACACTGTTTACTTTTGTTTTCATTTACAACTAAATATTTTTTTCTCCACTCTCAAGCTTTTGCCTGACATGGATGTGAAATCTGCACATCACGTGATGACAGCCGTTCAATTTACATCATATAAAAACTAGCTTCCCCTTGAAAGGGCTTATCAGTGAACTTTAAGTAAAAAAAAATGTGTTAGAATAATAGCAATATGTCAGATACGTCAACATGAAGCTGCATTATACATCTTAAGTATGTTTATGTTTCTAAGTAATGCAACACAAATGAATCTATTTACTTTACAGCCAGTGCAACACGCTGTAATATTTATAGTGTGGTTTAGTTCCTGTGAGTTATGATTCATAGTTTTCCATTTATAAATGTGGCTGCATAGTATCAAATGTTAAATTCATTAAAAGTAAATAATGCATAGCTTGCAACAAGAGCATGTTGCTCCCCAGTGTAGACATCAGTATCACCACTTCGCCCGTTTGTACCCTCACTTCCTGCTCCACATAAGATTTATATGTGAGTGTAAGATGCAATAAAGAAGCGATGTAAAGGAAATATCTACAGATTATGGTGGAATTTCACACGGGGAAATCTCACGATTTGGGTAGAAGAGATCAGAGGGAAAGGCTTGAGAGTCAGTCTGTGTCTGAGGTGATGATTTATGGTCCTGCGAGGTCAGAAATCATCAGAAGGGACAGACGCAGGTTTGGAGTTCAGGTCAGAGGTCAGAGGTCGCCTCGGTGGTCAGGTCAGGGCAGGGAAATGTGCTGAGAGAAGTTCAAACTCTCCTGGGGTAGCCGCGTATGCACTGTGTGTGTTTCCTGGGGGGAGCGTAATCGATGTGGCACCCGGGATGGTGGCACGGCGAGGGTGGGAGCCGACTGACCCAGAAGGGCTGCAGCAGGACGGAGGAGGAGGAGGAGGAGGAGGAGGAGATACGTACGGAGATAATCACTAGATATCACCATCTGGGCAGACAGAGCGGGGCCAAACAAAAGCAGAAACACATATCTGTCTCACCACACACACACACACACACACACACACACACACACACACACACACACACACA
>NW_007579336.1:58598-60306 GCF_000690725.1 Stegastes partitus | reverse complement strand
ATATATATATATATATAATAACACTAACAGAAACACAATTGCACAGAGCTAGAAGAGCGAATGTCACAGCAGCAGGCTAATTTCCCACTCGGTATGTGTGTCACTGTGCTCTGCTTGGAGAGTTTGGAGGTGGAGAAGTACAGTGAAGCCCTGTGGCTCAGGCCCATTAACAGTCTTGATTTATGCTGCTCTGCACGCTGTGGTGGGACAATGTCAGTGTGTGTGTGTTGTGTGTGTGTGTGTGTGTGCTGATTCAGGCCTTCAGCAGGCCACACTCTGATGTCTATGTAAGCATGCATGAATGGCATGTTTAGGATAGTTTCGTGGCCAGACAGGCACCAGACAGCCTGAGTCCAGAGTTTAACTTTGGTGGGATTGAAATGAGGGGCCGGAGAAACGCAGCATAGTTCCATCCTGGTTGGCCCGCGAGCTTTCTGGAGACTGACACCGTCGCACGTGTGCCAACATGCACCGCATAAACACACAGACCAGACCGATCTAAAATCCCAAGCCTTAATAAGTCTGCAGTTTAGGGCTTATTACTGAGTGTCTGAGGCTGTGTCGTAACTTTGGAGAGGACACACTCCAATGATTGTGCTGCCTCTGGATCATTTGTAAAGGTTTCTACGGCAGACTAAAGCTAATGGCCGTGTGGATTCAAGTTTTTATGTCCCAACAGTTCCCATCCCCGCAATTTGAAGTTATTTTTCCCTCTCCTGAGGTCACGCTGAACCCATCAGCGTCCAATTAAATCCCCCGATGGTATGGAAGACACCGAGAGGCTGATTAAGAGGACAGGAGAGATGATGAGAAGGATTGTTGGAAAGAAGCGTCCTCGGGTTTCTCTATACAGTATATGCATAATGACTTCCTCTGACAATTATCTTTGATCCGACTCTAAACCTCCCCCCCCTCCACCCTCCACCTCCCACCATCCATCCCCCCTCATCTTCCCACTACCACTTCCCTCTCATCTCCTCCTCCCCCCCGCCTCACCCTCGCCGCGATGACGCTGTCTTCTCTTTAGACGTCTTCTTCTTCTGAAACGGCCCGAGCGACTCCAGGAATGACAAATATATTTACAATTCCTCTCGTCAACATTCGCTCATGTACACACACAGATGCCCCCCCCACCACCCTCCTCCTCCCCGGCTCGCTACGTGAGCAGATACAGAGTGACTGAGTAATGAGGCTCACTCACTCGGGGTCAGCGACCTCACCGGGGCTGAGACGAGGAGGCGAGGCGGGAGGGGAGTGCGTAGAGAAAACAAGAGGGGAAGGGAAAGAAGGAATAATAGCAATATGGAGGAGGGATCCTTCTCTCTTTTCTCATCATTTCTCTCCCTTTATTTGTCATCTTCTCTGTGTTCCTTGTCAGCACTTAGAGTGCTGCACGGACACAGGGGAGCGAAAGGGGGAAGCAGCAGAGAGAGAAAATGTTTAAGTGCTGATGGCAGCCCCTGGTTGCTGCTGGGACCGGGGTGTCAGCTTTTATTCTGCCACAGCATGCATCTGACAGGCAAATGATAGAGGAAGAGCCGGGGAGGAGAGGAGGAGGGTGGAGGAGGGGGGGGAGCTGCTTCTTGTGTATGTGACGGCGTCTGTTTTGAAGAGCTCCAATAAGGAAAAAGGAGGCCTGTGAGATGGTGAAGCTGGTATTTTTTTTTTTTTGACCACATCTCTCAACTGTCTTCCTTTTTTTTTTTTT
>NW_007579336.1:52556-57244 GCF_000690725.1 Stegastes partitus | reverse complement strand
TGTGTGTGTGTGTAGGCAGCGATTTTGTGGGTGCATCTCCAACGTGATAGAATTGGGTCTCAGTGACAGTAGATGGGATGTTAGCTCGCCAACAGTGGACAGTAATTGATGGAAAGCTGGGCTAACGTGATGTGTCAGACATATGAGGCCTGTGTAATCAGTGGGGAGCATGTGACCGGTTTTGGGGCTATGTATGTATGTGTGTATATATATATATGTATGTGTGTGTGTGTGTGTGTTGATGATACAGTTATTGATGATACAGTTATGCTGGTCACATCACGGCACCATTGCGTCTGCGATCTAAAGCAGCAGACTGTTGATTTTCAGGACTGGAGGGCTGAAAAAGAGGCGAGGAGGAACGAGAGGGGAAGAAGAGGAGATCTGAATGAAGCAGATGCTTAAGGGCAGGTTTTAACCCCCCTCCTCCTCCTCCTCCTCTCCCCCTCCAACACACACTTTTCCTCCCCTTCACTCTCCCTTCCTCTCTCTCTCTCTCTCTCTCCCATGATGAATCAGCTGTCACTCAGGCACCAGTCCAATCTACTGATAATGAGAACTGCATCAACACCCTCTCGCCTCTCTTCCTCCCTCTTTCTCTTTCTCTCAATCTCTTTTTACTCGTCGGCTAAATCATCCTTCCTCCTCTCTTCACATTTCACACACACACACACACACAGGCAGACATGTGTGTGCACTAACATAAACTCATTCATCTCTCCCTCACTCATCTGTCTTATGATTCTCCTCCCCTCTTCTTCTTTTTTTTTTATTTCCTCCCTCCCTTCCTTTTCTCCTTCTTTTCTCTCCCTGCTTCCCTCCCTCCTTCCTTCCCTCCTCCACCCTCCTCCTCCTCCCTCCTCCCTCCTCCTCCTCCTCCTCTTCTGTGCTCGCTGAGCTGAGCAGTCAGTGGTGGGACTGAGGCAAAGGAGGGAGGATAAAGCAAGAATAGAGACAGAAAAGAGAACAGAGGCACAGAAAAACAGATCATTATACAGCAAACGAGCAAGAGGCCGCTGAATGAATAACAAGGAAGGGATTACAAAGCGCAGGACTAAAAAAAGGAGAGGACGCCGACTGAAGACTCTCTCTCTCTCTTTCTCTACTCTCTCTTTCTCCCACTCCCTCCCTCCCTCCCCCCTCTCTATCCTTCCTGTCACCCTCCCAACTCTCTCAGAGGCTCTCCCTCCCAGACGATCTCCTCAGTGAAAGATGGCATGAGCACACTGTCACCCATCCTCAGCTTGTGGAGTATTTTTTTTCCTCCTCTCTGTTACTCTTTCAGCTTCTTTCTGCTCTTTCTTTTTCCTGCTTTCCTCTGGTGTCCCCCCTCCACCACCACCACCACCACCACCACCTCCTCCTCTCTTTGCTCTGCTCGGGTTCAGTCCAGAGGGTGAAGAGGAGGGGAGCGAGGTAGATAGAGGCTGACCTCTCCCCTCCTCCTTCCTCACACCCGCAGGGCCCAGAGAGGAAAAAGAAAAAAGAGAGAGAGAGAGCCGGAGAGGGGATCCGTCTGATGACTTACACCAACAACAAGCTCCTTAACCCAGCCGACCACAGCCTGATCCCCCTGCCCACCCACCCCCCACCTCCCCACCTCCCTGCCTCCTCTAACCCAGACTCGGTGAGTCAGTGCAGGAGGGAACCGGGATCATGTTTGGATTAAAGACTCCACACTTCTACCTCCCAGGTAAGACCATTCTTTATTCAGAATGTACAGCGGACAGCTCTGTGGTGGTATTTTCTCTGCTCTGTGACTCTGTATCAACCTGCAGGCTGGTCCCAGAGTGAATTTCCTCCTTTCATTCAATCTTTCTTTCAATTAACGGCTTGAGTGATGTTGCATTGATTTTACGGGTAAACTTGAGCTTCTGTGTTAGTCAGTTTTCGTGATGTTTTTTTGATATCACACATCATTTTGATCATTTTCAAACAGAAAAATTCCTCAGCGACTGTTTTTGCAAAATTTCTTCCATTTGCTGGCAGTGCATTTATTGTTTGTTTTAGTTGTTGCTATTATTGTCGAAAATGTAGACTCCAGTATATGTGTGCATATATGATTTTATAGTGTGTTTCTCAGATGTTCTGTTAAATCTAGGCGTCACAGAATAAATGCACCAATCCGCCAATAAATCAATAGTATTTAAAGTGCAGATTTACCATGAGGTATGGTGAAAATATAGGAAATTAATTAGCAACTCTTCTGCTAACTGATTGGTTGATTGATTTCTCAGTTGAGGCGTTTTTTTAAAGCTGAGGAATCAGTTCCAGCTACTAAAATGTGCTTTTCTTTCACCTTGTGTGATATTAAACTGAATATTTTGGGGTTCAATAAAAACAGACTCTTTGAATATGTCATCTGGAATTTTATGGACCAAACAATTCATTATATCGCCCCAAAACTGCTTTGTTAATCATAAAAAAAGCAAGCCCTAAAAAGGATAATAGCTCCATTTAGAGTGTCATTTGTTGGATATTTTGTGTTTGGCATCGACAGTAACTCTCTTGGTTTTTATCTCTCGTTCGCTGTGGGGCTGAATGTTTATTGTCTGAAGTCTTTCAAAGCAGCCGTGATGATACGCAACAGAGTGCGGCCAGTGTCAAGAGTGGAGACAGGTGTGAGGTTACCTGAGAAAGGTGCTTAAACAGGCCTGATAGCAGGATGACAGAACGGCACCGCAAAGGGAAAGCAGTAGGGGGGCAGGGAGGAGGAGGAGGTCAGAGAAAAGACAGCGTGAAGATGAGAATCAAACTGACAAGCTGAAGGGGGCAAAAAAAAAGGAGAGGAAAGATGTAAGAAGTGTGTTCATTTATGGAGTGAAAGAAATGACACGGTTTGAAAGCAGAGCGCTGTCTGAGCGGAGGCAGACGGGTCTTTCTCTCCCTGAACCTTAACCCTGATCTCTGACCTTTTAGTTGTCCGGGGCCAGACTGTGGTCAATGATTAAAACCCGGCTGTGGCAAAAGGTGAAAAGTGGGAGAGAGGGGAGGGGATGGGAGGAAGGGGGTGAGACCAGAGGGAGGGATTGATGGGGGGGGAATTAGAGGGCGGAGGGCAGATTAAACAATGTTCTTTGCCTTGTGAATCTTTCATGCTGGTTTTTGAATTATACATCTGCTTTCATAAATGATTGAATCAGAGTGATTATGTGGTGCTTTGTCATTGTTTGTATGTTTCTGCGTGTGCGTGTGTGTGTTTGTATCTGCGTGTGCACGGGAGGAAGAAGAAGAAAATCTCTCCAGGAAGCAACAGCCCTCCCCTCCCTCCCTCCCTCCCTCCACTCTCGCTTTCATCCTCTTTTTTTTTTTTTTTTTTCAGTTTCCTAGGTCTCGCTTAATGTCTGTGCAGTGTGTGTACTTTTGAACGCCTGCGTGCACGAGAGCGTGCGTGAACTTGACTGTGCATGTGTGTAAATGGGTTTTTGTCATAGCTGCCACCTTTGTGTGTGTGTGTGTGTGTGTGCACCTGTCTATACTGTGTGTGTGTGTGTGTGTTGAATGTGTGTGTGTGTGCTCTCATCACTCACACACTGGAAGATGCCCCAGCCCCCCTCCTGGTCCTAACTGCCGTTGCTGTGGAGACTGTGACAGCCACACACTCGCTCCTCAATGATCATTTGACAATGTAGGGGGTGAGGGGTAAAGGATGTGTGTGTGTGCACGAGTGTGTGTGTGTGTGCGTGCAATGTACAGCGATTGCGGTGTGATTAGTCAAGGTAGAAGAAGTGGAGCAGAGTAAGGATGAGAGAGGAATGGAGATTAGAGGCAACAATAGAAAATCAAGTTAATGATACATATTATCTGCATGAACATCTTTCATGAAACCGTCAACAGGAAAAGAAAAAAAAAAGAAGTGTGAGATGGAAGATGTGTGTGCGCGTGTGTGTGTGCTACATTTACGCATTGTTACCCAGAGCACACCATGACCTTAACATGGTATCACAAGGAAAAGAAAGTGGCATTTTGCTATCTTCCACTCTCTGGACCCCCCCCTGGTGAAATGCACATTACAGCAGTTGACTGTTTTTGTTTTTTTTTTCTGTTTTTTATTCTGAGCGACTTGTCACTTGATCATTATACAAACGTCTCTTTTCAAAAAAAATTGCATTTTCTAAAATCAGTATGTATTCCCGGGAGAAGCAGCATCAAGGGAGTCGTGAAATAAACAAAACCGCCACCTTTTATGTTTAAATGATAAAGAGGGCGCTACTCTGTTTTTCTTACTGTCAACAAATCCCATGAAAAGACGGAAATCGACCGTGTTAGTCCGTCTCTTAATACTCTCTTACTTAACGCTCACCCGTTCTGTACTCTCAAGCACATGTGTTACTATTGAAATCTTTAAACACTGGTCGCGAATGTGTACTTTTCTTTTTTTTTAACAGCTGGGGGATGTAGTTTGCGGCCAAAAAATACAGAGGGAAGTAGTGCATTTGTTGGGGACTATTTTCAGCTGTGAATTAATACACATTTGGCAAGCTAGCCGGTATTTACAGCGGCAGAGTGGTGTACGTGGCACTCAGTCAAACTCAACATCATTTTAATGAAGGAACATGTCACCCAGTGCTACAGTGTGGCAACTGATGCGCTTTTAATATTGTTTGGCAAACGCTGGAGCTCTGTGGCACATCATCAACATTACATCAGGCGTCGGATACGAGGAAGCCTTGAAGCAGGTTTAACAT
>NW_007579336.1:42556-47556 GCF_000690725.1 Stegastes partitus | reverse complement strand
GCATAATCTGCATAATGATGGCGGCTTTAATTGCCCACGCCCAGGTAAGGGATCATGTGGTTAAGTGGGAGATCATAATTATGTAAATAATTGGCCTGACCACAGCAAGCTGCTGCTCTCTGCCACCCATCTGGAGAGAGGGAGGGGAGAGAGAGGAGGGAAAGTGGTGAGAAAAAGAGGGGAAAGAGATGGAAAAGACAGGAGGAGTGAGAAAGAAGAAGAAGGCATGAATCATGACAGTTGAAAGGAAGATGGAGGGAAGAACATAAGGTGCCCGAAATGATGATGATGATGATGATGGTGATGATGATGAGAGGAGAGGAGAGCTGGGAAAGAAAGGAAACATAAAGTGCAATAAGGATGAAAGACAGCAACGTGAGATTGTCTTGTTATCAAGGTGTCTCTACAAAATAAGAGCTGGCCTCAGCGTGAACCTGCCAGGGATGATATTAAAAAGGTCAAAAAAGTACTTAGAGGACCAAAGTGATGTGCTGTGTGGAGAACTCACATCACATTGGACAAACATTTAAAAAAAAACACAGAGTTATAGCTGGAAACTTTAAAAACACATCCCAGCATGTGTAATATGTTACATACCGGCATATAATACACTGCAGGGAGGTTAACATTTACAAGAAGTGAAAAAATAATTGACTCCAAACTTCAAAACAAACCCCAGCACCCCAAGCAGCTTCTGGGTGTTTTCTACTCCTGCCGTATTTTTGCTCACTGTGGCCTCATTTTTCACTGTAACATAAAGACCTCTACAGCAACAAAGCAGCCAGGACTAGAAGTAGAGAGAACTCAATGACAAATTAAAAAAAAAAAGAATGTAAAAAAATATTCATTTGACAAAAACCTTTTTCAAAAATGGCGTCAACGTGTACAACATTTTCCCACAGATGCTACTAATACTGGAAAACATGTGATTCTGCATAACAGAGCTATTTTGCTAATTACATTTTTAAGTGTTTCTGTACTTTCCCCCCTATTTACCAAACACAGCCTGCAGTTCAGCCCAGTCCAGCTGAGCAGCCTCTGAGTTTTTTTGTCACATGACTGTTTATTGCAGCTGCATTGCTTCACTTTTGTGTCAAGAAGTACAGAATTTTTTTGTCTTTTGCAGGATTTTGTTGGTGGAAATGCTTCTTTTTTTTTTGGTAAATTTTCAAATCAGAGAATATTCAGCTTAGATTTGGTTCAATTTCCAGTTGTAGCAGCAAGTCAACAGAGTTTAAGGAGCGTCAAAAAGTTGAAAGCCCCATGATTCTGGCTCTGATAAGTGGCTGAACTGGTGGTGAAGATGATGATTTTTTTTTAGTTAGTTTTTTGGCCTTTGTGCCGTTACTAGATAGTGCAGTGAGAGAGAGACAGGAAAATGGGGAGAACATGTGGGAAAGGGTCATGAGCGGGATTCAAACTCATGACCTCCATATCGGGACTGTAGCCCTGCACATGGGACGCCAGCTCAACCAGGTGAGCTATAGCGGCACCCCAAAAATGATGATTTTTAAACAGGTAACAGGTCTTCTAAAACCTCCGATGGGTTTTGGGGTACAGAGGCTGAAACTATGGAAGCTACCTTGTAAAAAGAATAAACTTTGTGGATGAGGATCGTGTGATATGATCTAAAGTTCCAGCTACTGAAGGGATGCTGAGGTGGGGTTGTTTTGTCAGTCGCTGCTTCCAAGATCAACAATAAACTCTGCATCTTTTGAGTCAACAAGCTTTTAATTTAATCAGAAAAAAAACAAAAAAGGATACACCTACACTGCCATGACAGCTGATTAAAAGCTCCAGAACAGCTACTAAATGGACCTTGAGGTGGGATTGTTTTGTCAGCATTAATATCTCCATTACTATAACTGTGAGGACATTAAACTGACAACACTTATTCTCTTACCGTAAATCTAATCCCCGAGTCTTAACTGCATAAATGTGTCCCCCCCCCCTTTAATACAACAGATCTCGCAAGATGTCTTTATTTTCAAAGATTATAGAAGTATGGCTGCACGGCAACACACATGTGCACGCACAAGTGTGCGCGCGCACACACGTCTGCCACTGTATCCGCTGCACAGATGGTAAAGGCAGCAGCCCCTTCACACAGACAAAGGGAAGGTAATTCTCTCTCTGCAGGACGTGAACAGAGCTGGAGCTGGAAAAGAGCAGCACACATCAACACTCCCCTCCCTGTTTCCTCGTCTCAGCCCCAGGCCAGCAAACATCACAGGAGTAAACTGACAATGTGTGTGCGTGTGTGCACAAACGTGTGTGTGTGTGTTTGTGTGTTCGTGCATGTGTGTGTGTGTGTGTGTGTGTGTGCACGCCGCTAAAATAGGCTTGAGGAGGAGAGACGGGAAAAATAAGAGAAGAGGGGAGAGAGGGAGAAAATGAGAGAGAGAGATAAAATGAAAAAGAGAGGGAGAGTGCAGGGAGGGAGGAGGTAATAAACAGGATTAGTGCTTATCTTTACAGCGCTGTGTGTGTGCACGAGCACGCGTGTGTGTGTGTGTGTGAGTGTGTGTGTGTGGGTTTGTGTGTGTTTTGCCTGAGGACAGAGTGACTGACTCCAGCATTACCTTTGCCAATGTGTCTCCATCCCCAGGTATCTCTTCTCTCTGGACTCCCTCTGCTTTGTCTGTGCTGGTACACATTGTACTCTGCGTGTGCACACGTACTGTACATGCATGTGCGTGCGCGTGTGGGCGTGCACGTGCCTGTGTTAAAACCACAGTCTCTCTGGCTGTAGTGTGTGTGCTTGGAGGGCTGTGAGTTTATGTGTGTGTGCAGAAGTTAAAGTAAATTTGTGTACATACAAGACGTGTGATATGAATCTGTTCTGTGTGTGTGTGTGTGTTTGTGCACACATGGTGATTTGAACATACCACAGTACAGTACGGGTGTGTGTGTGTGTGTGTGTGTGTCCAGCTGCCAGAGGATAAAGAGTGAACTCATCTCCTTGTTGCCTCTGCAGTTTGTCTTCACTGCCTGAATTGCCAATAAATCTCACCACAGAGCGTGTGTGTGTGTGTGTATGCACATGGACGTCGGTGTTTACATGTGTGAGTGTGAGAGAAAATGTTGAGAAGGTGGATTTAGTTGCCATTCTAATGCTCGTCCAGCCTCGTAGCACCATTGTATGTGACAGTGTTTCTGTTTGTAATCTCCTACCTGACCACAGCTAACAGGCTGCTACAGCGTCTCACTTTCGTCGGATGGGGAAGGAGGAATATATTTAAATAATCAGGGGTTTGGGTTCATGGCTGATATTATGCCTCGCTGCTTTTGTAAATGAGCATCTGTGTGTGTGTGTGTGTGTGTGTGTGTGTGTGTGTGTGTGTTTACGTGCAAGCGAGTGCATCTGTTTTCAAAGACATCTGTGGATGTCTTGGTGGATTGTTCTTGCAGCACTATTCCCTTCTTCAGCAGAGATAAATAGACAGAGAAAGAGAACAGGAGACGGAGACAAACGGCGCACGTGCTTGTGTGTTTGTGTGCGGCTGCGTCTGCATACAAATGCGTGTATGCTTGCATGTGTGATGGATAGAGGGCTTTATGAGAGAGGAATAGGCTAATGACCAGGTCTCCAGAGGCAGTAAGATTCCTGGAGCTATTACTGCTGGAGTTCATAATGGCCTCTGTGCTTGGCCTCTTTTACACGCTGCTTAATGGGGGATCCTACAGTCACACTGCCAAGTATAACCCACCCGGAGAATACACACCGCTGTGTGTGCTTTGACCCCGACGCTGCACGCAAACGCACACAAAAAAACACACACAGGGCGGGAGGCACATTTTTTTCAATCAGGAGGTTCAGCTTCTCTTTCGTGCACCTGCAGCTCGCACACAAGTATAGTTTTTTACAGTTTGTCCTCCTCACACACACACACACGCACGCACACACACACACCTACACGCATACACATACAGCTATACAACCTGTATAGGTCACAAAGGATGGAGGTGAGACACCCACCTCAGAGAAAACTGAGAGTGTCTGCCTGCAGTGCACAGCCAAACCATAAATCATGTCAGGCTACACTAGTCTCTGCAGACACACACACAGAGACACACACACTCACACCGCATACACACACATTCACTCCCCCTCTTTTCTCTTGTGTAGGTTTGAGTACAAGAGAGAGGGATTTGGGGATTATAGGGGAGCCTCACTTTTTTTTTCTTTTCTTTTCCATTGCTTCCTTCAGTACTTGTTGTTTCCATAGAGAGAAAAGTAGGAAAGTAGGGGGCTGCTAATCTGTGTGCACATGTGTGTGTGTGTGTGCGTGTGAACAAATGAGCGTCTATTTTGTGCTTATGCAGGCGAGTGTGTACGTGTGTGTGTGTGTGTGTGTGTACGTCTTTCATCACTGAATGGATCTCAGGGAAAGACTTGAAGGAGACAGTCTATTCATTGAGGAAAACATCAAGGCTGTTTGGTGCTACTGTGTTGTCTGGCATTTTAGAAATGCAAGAGGAAGACAGGAAGGAGAGCGGAGACATGGAGAGCGAGAGGGAGGAGAAGGATGGACAAGGTAGAAATCTGCACTCTGAAGCGCAAATTGATGCAAAACAGCTGTTAAATAGCTGCAAAGTGGAGCAGCTGCTTGGGAGACAAGGAGAGAGGGATGGGGAGATGAAGGGATGAACGATCAAGAAAGACACAGACAGAGAGGCCCAGGGGAGATGTAGAAATATTAGACTAAATGAAGCAGCCGGAGCGAGCTTATAGCACATGATGACAGATGAACGTCACTAAACATGCTTACGATTTTATAATTTATATGTTTGTAACTTTAGTAAACATGTGGAGGGAATCAAAAAAAAATTCACTTCACTTAGTGTCGCCTGAATATTTATCTCATTGCAGCACAAAGTGTTTTGTTCTGTATAATGTAAAACAGTTTAAACACTTCTAATCTCAAGAGAATTATTGGGAGAGATTTAATGGTAGTAAATTAACCCTCTGAACCCGAAGCAGTTTAATGGCATTTTCT
>NW_007579336.1:0-41163 GCF_000690725.1 Stegastes partitus | reverse complement strand
TCATGGACTTTTGGTAAATTGGAAATCCAATGATTCTTCCTGTATTTACAGCTTCTGGTTCTGAAAAATGGCACCATTCTGGTGAGTTTTTAAAGGATAACATATCTTTCAAACCTGCTGGTAGGTTTTAGAGGTTCAACCAGGACATAAAGGACGAAGAAATCTATTCATGTACTTTAGTTGTTACTGCTTTTGTTTTTAAAGCTGCACAAATCAATATCTGTGACTGATTATGTGTGAAGCTAAAGGAGTTGCCTGTCGTCACAAACCCACAGAGACTCATCACCAAACTGTGCAGCTCCCTGCTGCTCTGTGGAGCGTTAAGGTGTCATCCAGGTCACTGTTTTGGTTTTGTGGCCAACAACTCTGCTCTTATCGGCCTCGTCCGCAGGTGCAGAAAGAAGCTGTGTGCATCATTTTTTGGCCTCCCGTGACAGTTAGTTTAGAGATACACACAGGAAACCGCCAAAAAAACTGTGCATGTAGCAGTTGTTTGTCACATTTCCCAACCAACACGGTACACCAGCAGCAAAGAAAGCAGCCAGTTTAAGTGAAAAAGCTCAACTAAGGTCACTACATAGATGTAAACAGATAAAGCTGGAGAACACAGCGGAGCAATCAGCAGCTAAAGGGGCCAGCATTTTTATCAGGACTTTGTGGAGACAGAAAAAAGAGTGAACGTTGGATTTACACTGAGTAATCGATTAGGCAAATGTTTGTTAACATGTTCATGATAATAAATTAAAATGAAAGACGGATATAGTGACTATCACTTGTTGGTTTGTGGACCACCTCTCTGAAAGTTTGGCATTTTGTGGTCTTTTAAAACCAGGCGTAACTATCAGGTGGTGGATCTGACTGAGAACCTGAGGATGCTATTATGTCAAGAATGATCAAGAAATAGTTGATTGAAAACTAATCACCAAACAACTGATTGCTGAAATTTCAGTCGTGATATATTTTGCTTGTATTTTTAATTTTTCTTCATCCATCCATCCATTATCTATACATCGCTTAATCCTCACTAGGGTCGCGGGGGGCTGGAGTCTATCCCAGCTGACTCAGGGTGAAGGCAGGGGACACCCTATCACAGGGCTACACTTAGAGACAGACAACCAAGCACACTCACATTCACACCTACGGACAATTTACAATCACCAATTAACCTCAACATGTTTTTGGACTGTGTGGGAGGAAGTCTGAGAGAACCCGGAGAGAACCCACACTGCACGGAGAGTATCCATTTCAAAATGTACTTAATGTAAATCTTTTTTTTATAATTATGAAAACAGTTATTGACATGGGAATACTAAAATAAGAAATATTGTGTTTTCCACCTTTGAACTGAGTAAATCCAATTTACTTTTTAGTGAATTCACAGCAACACAGTAGCGATCTGTCAATCACAATACAGCCACGCCCTAAAAACTACAACGATTTATCGTCTATTTTCCTCTAAATGGCTCCATCATTTACCAAATAAACACCTCGCTGTATTCAAACAGACTTGATGGAAACCATGAACTCATCAGCAAAACATTCGCTGTGGTGATAGATCAGGTGAGAAGTTGAGTCCGTTTCTCATAGACTTTTATTCAATAAGACTGCTTTGTGCAACCAGAGGAGTCGCCCCCTGCTGGCCGTGAGAAAGAATGCTGGTTTAAGGTGCTTTTGGCTTCAATTTTCAAAACCAGGAGGCCACATTTATCTTTTATATACAGGCTGTGGGTTACAGCTTGCTGCACCGCTGCCTCCTGGGGAACTGAGCTTCATTTTATGCAAATATTCCACCACATTAGTGTGATGCTGTACGTCCTTCTCACAGTCAGTAATGCAACATATACAGTCTCCTGCTTATGTATACAAAACCCTCATGAAAAACTGTATATACGATATCAACTTGTTGCATCTGGACTCAGTATTATGTGTTTGCACCTTTAGAGCTCTTGTTTTTGCAGCAGCGCCACCTACTGAATTGGATGATCACTAAAGCGTGTGTCTTATGGTTTTAAAGGCGTAGTCCACACAAAATAAACCCCTTCTGCCCAAGTACTTACATTTTTAAAGATATATTCCATCCAAATACAACTTTAACTTACAAGTTATGGTTTGAAGACGTTTATTCCATCCAAAATATGACTTTCTGTCCAAGCACTAAATGGTTTTAAAGGCTTATTCCACCCAAACAATGTTTTCTCACTAACTGGTTCTAGTTTTAAAGGGTTATTTCACCCAAAACACTACTTTCACTCCAAGTACTATGGTTTTAAAGGTTTATTCCACCCAAAAAATATACTCTCTGTCCTAATACTATGGTTTTAAAGGTTTATTCCCCCCCCCCGCCGGAAAAAAAACAAAACACTTTTTGTCCTAATACTATTGTTTTAAAGGTTTATTCCACCCAAAATACTGCTTTCCGTCCTACTACTATGGTTTTACGTGTTTATTTCACCCAAACAATACTTTCTCAATAACTGGTTATGGTTTTAAAGGGTCATTTCACCCAAAACACTACTTTCTGTCAAAGTACTATGGTTTTAAAGGTTTATTTCACCCAAAAAAAATACTTTCTCACTAACTGGTTGTGGTTTTAAAGGCTTATTTCACCCAAAACACTACTTCCTGTTTAAGTATTTGTGGCTTTAAAAGTTGATTCCACCCAAATAGTACTTTCCATCAAAGGACTTGTGACTTTAAAGGTTTAATATAAGGTCTAAAGACTTTCTTAGTTTATTATTTACACTTTTGCAAGCTGACTTTGTGGTTCAGCTCAAAGCATGAGAACTGTTCAGTACTGACAATGAGACTGTCGTCCACCTTGGCCAGATATGAGGCCCTTGCTTCAATACTCTAATTAAGATGGTGCTGCTGTGGTGGGCTCTAGAAGTACAGCCTCCTCAGCTGCAGACATATGCTCCTCCCTGGACTGGATGCAATGTTAAAACACTGCTGGTGGGTATTTACATTGTGGCATTTGAGACTTTTTTTTTTTGGTTAAAGTAATGGCAAACACAGCATCCTAATGCCGGTATTATAGTTATCAGGTGGATTGTGCTGTCCTCGGTGCTGTGTGCAGTAACAGCAGGAGGAGCTGACTTGAACAGATCTGATTGTCTCCAGTGGACAGTAAACATGTCCGGGCTGTGAGGTATCAGCAGTCTGGGGCCACATCTTCCTTCCCTCCATCCCTCCATCTCTCCAGGGAGCATCAGTGGAGCAGGTGCTCGCCCTCCTCCTCCTCCTCCTCCCTCCTCCCATTCCCCTCCCCTCTCCTCTCACATCCCGCCTCCCTCCCTCCCTCCCTCCTCTCTCTTCCTCTCTCTCTCTCTCTGAGGACAGTTAATGAGTTGTCCTTCTCCTTCTTCCCACATCTCCACATCAGTGCGCGTCGTTCTGCTCAGATCAAACGGCGTATCGTTGCGCACAGAGCCGTCATTTATCTACACGAAGATGCGCAAAGATCGAGGATTTTCTTTTCTTTGGTGAGGCGGTAAGTTGTGTGCTTTCTGTTGTTGCTGTTTTTTTTCAGTACAGATGTCTTTGTTTGCTTTTGTTGTTTCCTGGAGTGAGTGATAACCTCTTTCTTTTTTTTTTTTTTGAAAGTTAACATCGCTTGGATTCTGTGGTGAATTTATCCAATGACCTTTTCGTCTTTTCTCTTATTCCTGCCACTTTTTTTTTTCTAAGCGACTCCATGTACTTTTTATTTTATGTTTTATGGCTGTGATAGTTTCGCTTTGATGCGTGTGGGCAGTTGTATCCTCAGTTTTTTCTTTTAATCTTTTTTTTTTTTTGTCAACCTCAGACGGATTGTTGGAAGTGAAACCGGAGCTATTTTTAGACGAATTGCAGTAGGCTATAATACTCAAAGTGGGCAGTGTGTGATTGAATCAGTCGGTAATATATAATCAGACAAACTGGTTCAGCTTGACGGGCAGTGTGAAGACAGCAGCAGCAGGCAGACAGCTTCTGGGTTTTTGTAAAATGAAGCGTCATGTGGGGCCAAGATAGTACTGCAAGGAAATGAGAAAAAGAAAAAAAAGCTTAAGCCTTATTTTTCTAAAAAGGATATATTTGACACCGTAGGATATATTCTCAAGTAGAAATCAATCCATTGGTCGTACTTTGAAGCCACTTTCCCGTAGTTACCTGTGTGCGTCTTTGCGCAGCTGCGGGCGGTTTGGCTCGGCGCGCAGCTCGTGGTTCCTCGTTGTGTGTGTTTCTTGTCAAACTTGTCAGTGATTAAACACCGCTCCTGTTTGCTCCTGGTAAACTTAAAGGACAGGACGGACAGAGCTGGAACACGACGTTGTGTGTGTGTGTGTGTGTGTGTGTGTGTCCTCATATGATGGTTTGTCTCGCAGCAGCACCCATGGGAGATAGAGGAGTCGCTCTTTAATCCGGGACCTTTAACAGCGACCGCATTGTTTGGCTGAGATAGATGCCGCCGGGCGCATTAGCAGCAGTCAAGCGGATCCCGTCGCTTTTGTGTGTGTACACAGCCCGCAGGTGGAGTTCAACGCAACACAACACACACACACACACGCACGCACACACACACACACACACACACACAGAGGCTCCATGCACCATGTGCTGCTCCTGACCTGCCGTAGACCAGCTGCTCAGCAGGGGTTACTGAGTAAACCTCCAATTTCTTTAATTACCTCCTTCTCGTATGGATCCTGTAAACTCAGGCTCCACTGCTCAAACACTCCTCACAGCTTCAGATCCACACATCTGTAATTCTAACGTTTATTCACATTTATTGCTTGCTTAAAATCATTCACTATGATTTTCCTCTAGTGGTAGTCAAACATATTCTTTATCTCGGGTAGTTTCGGTGGCATTACAGCTGATGAAGCACTTATTCATTGACAACTACGGTATTTGGATGATCAGATGGTATTTATTTCAGCTGGATGTGCAGCCGTCCCTTATTGTCGTTGTAGATTTTATGCATTTGGACCTAGAGCCTAATTCGCACTACGAAAGACTGGGATCAAAGTACGTTTGATATGAATGAACCTAACAAATCATCAGGACTGGACAAGTTGCATAAAGGTCAGTTCAAGTTCATGCAATCAGGCTAATTTGTTACAGAGTCAAGTAGTTGAGATTTTCTGTGCATGAGCTGTTTTTATATACATTTTTCTTGTAAAGTTGTGTTTTGGACTGATCCGTGGTAACTAAGTCAGATAATGTGGTCGCTCACCAGAGAGTCCGTGGAAAACCTGGGGTTTCCCATCAGGTCAGTGTTACAGGAAGCCTGGCTGTTACTGTGCCCTGGACCTGGTTAGTGGCTGAGCTTTGTTGACGTTGCTTAATGGAGCTGAAATAATCTGGAAGTAAATCAGACTAACTAAAATGAGAACGTTTTTTTTTTGGGTTCCTGGTTTTGGGCTAGTCATAGTCACCAGCTGTTGATTGCAGGTATAAGCCTGCCGTTGGTGATGCATTTCACATTCTTTCTTCCTGCTATCGTGTTACCATTTTCAAAATCCCATTTGCTATGTAAAACAACAACATCAACCTCCAGGCAGCAACCTACATGCTGAAACTTTCAAATGTGCCGAAAGTTTGGATCGTGCAATAAGGCCGTCCTGCTCATTTATGTTGGTAAATGATTGTTTATAATGGCAGTATCTCTGGATGCTCATGTCACACCACAACAAATTCAGCCCATCACTATTTTGAGAGAACACCACCTACTTCCTGTTCTTAGCCCCGCCCAAGACAACTGTGATTGGTTTACAAAACACAAACACAGCAGAGTTTTTCCCCCTATAGCAGAATGACAATGAGCTGCAGTCAGACCGTTCTACACAGGACTGTGTCAGCGCTAGAGAATTGTCTGGCTGTCCACACTGGTGGATTTACTGTCACCTTGAGTATTATGATAATTATTTTTCATTATTTCCAGGTCATTAATCAAGAAAATAGTTCCCTCTTGATCCTAGAAACAGCTTTGAGTACATAATCTAACCAAAGGATTATCTATATGCTATAGGGGTTGAACGCCTATCAGCATGACCGGTTATCAGATCCAATATTCAGCTTTTTTCTGATTGCCGGTATCATTTTCCTGATCATTTCCAGATAAATTGGTGCACTTTAGCTCTGATGTAGCCGCCTCTCTCTTTATCTGTAGCTTCAACTCTGATTATCACGAGCAATGTCCCGACAACAGTACTGTCATGGTTACACACCATGGTTACTAGTCTAAAAACACTGAAGAGTAACATCCATCCATCCATTATCTATACACCGCTTAATCCTCACTAGGGTCACGGGGAGGCTGGAGTCTATCCCAGCTGACTTAGGGTGAAGGCAGGGGACACCCTGGACAGGTCACCAGTCTATCACAGGGCTACACTTAGAGACAGACAACCAAGCACACTCACATTCACACCTACGGACAATTTAGAATCACCAATTAACCTCAACATGTTTTTGGACTGTGTGGGAGGAAGCTGGAGAACCCGGAGAGAACCCACGCTGCACAGGGAGAACATGCAAACTCCATGCAGAAAGAGCCTGGGTGTCCTCACCAGGACAGGAACCGGCAACCCTCTAGCTGTGAGGCGACAGTGCTAACCACCGAGCCACCTTGCAGCCCATAAGTAAAACATAAACAAGCAAATACATTTCAATAAGGTTTTGCAGTAAAATTTGTGTTTTTCCAATTTGTGACACCAAGATTTGAATTCTTATCACAAATGTAAATTAGTTCCACATCATGGTTATCTATCTCCTTGATGCCTAATAATCAGCATCAGTGCTGAATTTGAATAACCGTATCAGTCAGCCCTAATCTAGCATTGTTGTGTAGTTTACGCAACAGTCAAATCCAGGTGTACAAGCTGATACCGAGAAGGTGAAGGTTGTAAATCAACTGGAAAAGCTGCTTTGCTTTTGCCTAATCCATACAGTGATAATATAAGAGGAAATAATCCATAAAACCCACTTAGCTTGATTTTCTCAGCGACCTGGCCGACAGTATCGGCTCTGCTCTGATTAGCTGACCCAGACCGCACCTCGAGTGTTGGTCTTTTCAGCGCTGACACGATTGTTTACTACAGCGATAGTTGTTTGGCAGGTCTTCTTACACAACACACACCTCAATTACACGCTGCACTTTATACTTCCCCAACACCTGCCTGACAGGGAAGTTTGTGCGCATCTGTTCGTCTGTGTGCCTTCATACACCTTTGTGCAATAAATGTGTGTCTGTGTGTGTCCTCCCCCGCCCCCCCCTCTCCACCCTCTCCTCATGTTTGCTCAGATGGTCGAGGTCTAGCCACCGCGGTGTCGGCACCTGGTGAGCAGAGCCGGCCTCGGGCCAGAGGAGGAGTAACTGTGGCTGTCAACTGTCTGCCTCTGTATACACCTCCACCTCCAGTGCCGAACACACACACACACACCGAATAAAAAACCTGCGGGCGGGAGTCAGACGCAGCCAGGCGCCACAACAAACTGAGACAGCGTAAGATTGGTTTGCTCTGGATTGTTTTATCTTTTTGCATCATCTCTGTATCAGAGAGGTGAGACTGAGCCACATGCTGCAGAGGAGATCGATGGCACGGAGGGGGAAAAACAAAAAAAAATGCATCCGACGTGATGGGAGAGGCTGTTGAGTGAGTGGTAGGAGACCAAAAAAAAGAGATAGTGAGGAGGAAATGACAAGGCAAAGAAAATGATAACACGGACAGATAGAGGGAAAAAGTGTGAGGCGTCCCAGAACAGCTGCTATTTATATCTTCTTTCTGTATCTGAAAGACAGTGACAAGATGCTCGTAGACAAGTACACAGATTAGAGAAATGGAGAAGGGGTCAGTGGAAGAGGAGCAGAGCCCTGCAGCCGGGAGGAGGTGGAAGGGAAAGGCCTAAAGTTCAAAAAGGGAAGAGAGAAGAGGAGCTTCTCCGATGTAGCCCTGTTTGCTGACGGACCACATTTCAGCTCTGAGCCGTGGCGGTGATAATTTATAGACCTTTCACTAACATCTTGACTCTGTTATGATTGCACAGTAAACATGGCTGTGCTCTGGCGGACTCACTGTAAAACATAAAACAGAGTAATGACTGCTACGCTTCCCATATATTCTCCATTGTTTCTTATCGTGCCGTGTGCTCCGGCGTCTTTTTTGGATGTGCTCCCTGTTTATTTTTTTTTATTCTTTGCTGGAGGTGTTGGTTATTACAGTATGTGGTTTTTCTGCTCCATTTATCCCAGGACCATAAATGCGTCCTGGCTGCTCGGTCCCTAGGGGTCACATGCATACGTTTTGTGACGCACAATGCCCGAGTCCTGAGTCAGCTGACGGTGTATGTGCTTTTTCTTTTTTGCATGTATTTGCACAGACAGCGCGCATATGTGCGTGTTGATGTCATTGTTCTGTCGTTATTTTTTTGCCAATGTTAATTCGTGTGCAAGTTCCCGTGAGTGTGTGTGTGTGTGCGAGACGCCGGGGTGAGGGGAGTGTGTTCGTTGTTTATGGATTGTAAGGACGTGTTAAGTGTTTCTGTGCGAGCTGCAGAGTGACTGGAGCTAGTAAAGCCATTTAGCAGCCCCTGGAGTAACCCTGGAGACTGCTGCGTTGACGCCACTCTGACTGCTATTACAGACAAGTTTAAGAGGCTGTAAAACATTTGGCTACTTTTCCTCTCCCTCTCGCTCTCTCCTTCTCTCTCTGTGTTTGTGTGTGCGCTTGTCAGAGGAATTTGAAAAAAAAAAAAAAAAAAGTCTGCCAGCTATTGTAACACCAACAGTAGCCGTTGTTGCGATTAGTAGGAGCCCAAATAATAATGTCTTAAAACTTAAACGGAGCGTGTTTTGTTTTGTGTACACGCGTGTTTTTGCGTGCGCGCTCATTATCGGCGTAATGTTAGGTAACTGTTCGTAAACACAAACGGGGGATATGGCCAAATTAATGTGTTAACATAGTAGCCGGCACAGGAACACACACACACACACTCAGACATGCCAATGTGATGAGGGTTAATGAGTAGGTAGTGTGTTACAACCTCTTCTTCCATCCTAATGACCCATCCCTGCTTACACAAACACACACACACACAGACAGACACACACACACACACATTGTGCTTTTTTAATGAGCTGACGGGGCAGAGCAGGTCCTCCCCTGCTGTCCTCACAGTCCCCCTGAGCCGACTGTGTTGTCTGTTTGTGTGGTTGCGGTTGTATGTGTGTGTGGTTGTATGTGTGTGTGTGTTAAAGAGCGAAAGTATAAGCAAAGCGCCACACACACACACTCACAAAGGTGTTAAAGACACAGGCCTCAACTTGTCCTATATCACTTACATCATGCTGAGCACAGAGCGATGAGTGTGTACGGTGGTGTATTTGTGTGTGTTTGGATGAATGGAGTCGCACCCGGATGTAATTTACATTTTGGCAAAAGCTGAGGGTAGTTTGTGATGCCGGCTCAGTCTTGGTCATGCTAGTGGCTTCAGGAGCCGGATCAGGGTCAGTTCAGGCCGTGGATCCTCGGTCGTCGCTTTGGTTCAGAGTGAAATATTGGAAACAATTGGATGGATTGTAAAGACATTTTGTGCAACTATTAATGATGCCCCTGACTTTCCACCAGCAGCTCAGATTGTGCACTTGTTTCTGGATTGGATAAATAAAAAATAATGAGCCTCAGTCATAGTTTAAGATTCTTACAACCATTGGTGGAGATCTTGAGTGGGACACAGGTGATAATGAGGGATTTTGTTTTGAAAAAAAAAAAAAAGGCACTATATCTTGGCTGATAAATGCAACAATAGATGGCTTTCTACTGCAACAACTTGGGGCAGGTGCGAGGTGGCAGAATGTTAACAGGTAATTGACCCTTTTCCATTTCGGTGCAGGATTCAACAGCTTCAGCGTTCGCTCTGTGCATCGAAACAACGACAAAAAGCGGTCGCAAGACATGGAACAATGCAAGGTTTGCTTATTTGGTGAGCGTTAGAGAGGAGAAGACATCAAGAGAGCAGAAAAAATGACTCCTGACTTGAACCAATCAGCTTCAAGGCAGCTTTTCAGGGTTCGCTCAGAAGTAAGAGGTTCTACCGGGGCGGTTCTTGTGGTTGGAACATAAATATTCAGAACACCCTAAAGCATCAAAGTTCCTGTTGTAGAAAACGGCCTGCTGCTGGAGACATGGGCAGTTTTTTTTTCTTCTTCAGCACTGGGTCATTTTATACGCTCAAAATGTAGCTTATGAGTTCATGCAGCCACTGAATCTATTATGGCAAATGTGATTAGATCCATAAATATTCAGTTGTATTTTGAATATCATGCCGTTTTAGTTTACATAAATAAAGACATTTCCACTGTAATTTGATGCATAAAAGGCACAAATCGGTGCCTAAAAATTCCCCAGAATGCAGAAAATGAAGTGTTTGATGCTCCAAGTGTGTTGATTTGACAACTCCAGTGCTCTGCTTCCTCCTTTTTCCATCATGCCTCGTCTGTATGTTCATTTAGCAGAGTCACATTTTGTTCTAATCTGTTTGTCTTCGCCTCAGACGACACGTTTAGCTCGTGATTAATCCTAAATGTTTTTGTAGTGCTGTCGATATGTTAGCATAAGCGTTGCGATAATGTCAGAATGTTTGCTTGTGTGCTACATGATAACTGTGATCATGGTAGCATGCAAACACTGGCGTTCATAAACTCTAAGCAGCCACTGTGCACTGGTTTTTCCACTGCAGTATGAAGTCCTTCACGTTATGAAAACAGCACAACCATGGCTAGAAGTACAGAGAAGTTTAAAGTGTCTTTAGTGTCGTGTGACAGAGTTACAATCCCATAAATTATATATATTTAAAAAAAAAGAGGACATGAGCATTGAATTATTTTGATTATTTCTGTTGCAAAAATTAAAATACTAGGGGGGAAAGTTGAGAAGATATTGTACTTAAATTAAAATGTTCCTTCCATGCTTTTCTTATCTAGTTTGGCTAAACACAGCCTGCAGTTCAGCCTAGTTCCGCTGTGACTGTTGCTCATAGCTGAGTCATTGCAGGCTTCCTGACTCGGTTTTATTTTATGTTTTTACAGAATCTGGTTGGAGCCAACTGTTTATTTTCAGTGACTTTTTTAAAAGAGAAATGATGAGACATCCCAGTTTGTTTGTCAATGGAGTGACATGCCACAGATGACTAGTCGAAGAGCTATTGAAAAGTTTTTACTGGTGATAAATGGCATCACTATATTCTTCATAAGACAACACATTGTAATGAAGCCGGTGCAGAAAGCCTGACGAGCTGATTGTAAGGTGTCCTAAAATGGCCCCTGTGTAGATGATAAACCCTTTTGTTTTGGATAACAGAGCGGCATCCTAAGGCCAAATTCACATTATTGATCCGAGCAGCAAGGTTATCTCTCCTTCTTTCTTCTTCTTCTTGTTGTTCCTCCTCCACCTCTCTGAGCGTCGGAGCCTGTAGTCGTGTTTACTCATGCGATCATCACTTAAAAATTTCCTCGAGGGAGTAAAAAATGTCTTAATTTGTATTTTTTTTGGGGGGGGGGCTGCTGTGTCCCCCGACCCCCCTGCTGGGGGGGCAAAGGTGAAGGGTGAAAGGTCACTGTAAAAGCCCTCCCCCCTCCCTCCATAACCTCCCCCCGGTGTCCCACAGCAGACAGAGCTGACTAACAGAGAGACAGAGTGATGGATGGAGGGTTAACGCTACCCTCTACCACACACACACACACACACACACACACACACAGCTCAAATCACACACCAACCCTCCCCGTCATCACCCCTCCTCCCTCTGCTCATCCCCCCCCCGAAGCTACCACCACCACCACCACCGCCGCCGCCGCCGCCGCCACCACCCTCTCGGGAGTGCGAGCCAAAAGGAGGAAGGATGAAGAATGAAGAGAGAAAAGGAAATGACAGAGAAAGAGAGTGAGAGAGAGAAGGGGACAGCTAAGGAGAGAAAATGGAAAAGATAAAAAGAGTGACAGAGAAGAGAGGAGGTAGGATGGAGAGGGTGATAGATGGAGAGGAGGGAGGAGGGAGGAGGGGGGCAGTAGATGGAGAGGAGGAGGAGGAGGAGGGGGAGGAAGAGGAGGAGGAGGAGGAGGGGGGAAGTGGATAGAAAAGAGGTCACGTGACCACGTAGCAGCTGCAAGGCTGAGAGGGAGAGAGTGAAAGAGTCTCACATAGGAGCAGAAAGACGACGAGCAGGAGGAGAAACAGTGAGCGGGAGGGTGAGTGTTTGCATGTTTGAATTATGTCCATATGCACACGTTAGTATGTGTGTGTGTGTGTGTGTGTGTGTGTGTTTGTGAATGACATGGATAAATATCAGAGGGATAGCCTGTAAAGAAAAGATTGTAGGAAGAAGGAAGAAAGAAAAGCAAGAAACAGAGAGGAGATTATGTGTGTTGGCTTTTGTTAAATAAGCTCCAGTATGCTGAGATAAACGAGGAAGGGGGGGAGAGAGGAGAGAAGAGAGGAGAGGAGAGGAGAGGAGAGGAGAGACGAGGAGGAAAAGAGTGAGAGAGAGTGGAGAGGAGAGGAGGGAGGGAGAGAAGGAGTCGATAGAAACTGTCTTATCATCTCTCCCTTGACTGCTGGGCTCAGCAGAGACAGAGATACAGACACACACACACACACACACACACACACACACACACACACACACACACACACAGCCTGTCAGGATCTGAGCTTTTACTGTCTTCATCTCTCTTTCCCTTTTCCGTCTATCTGATTCGCAGTTTCAGTTTCAATTTGCTCTCTAAATACATGTGTGCAGCCGTAGAAATAAAGGAAAAGCTTACATAGAAAGGGCTTCCGCGAGATAAGAAGAGCAAAGAACACAGTCATGTCAGAAGCTGCATGCGTGTTAATTGCATACATTATACATGGTCCTGCTTTGTGTCAGCTGGGCAGGCTCATAAAAATCTGGGCTAGCTGTGTCCAAACTTCACAATATTTCGCTCTAATAGCCGGTTTTATGTTCCGAGGAAATAACCTCCAGCGAGCTCTTGTTTATCTGCACTTAGTTTCAGATCTGGCCACTCTCTGCTCTGCTTCTTTCCCTCACTGTTTATCACTCTGCAGCTTCGCTCACACGTGTTCCAGGTGGAATCCAACATCTGTAATCATGAGATGTCCGACGCTCACGAGCAGCAGCAGCAGCCTCCGAGATCTGCTCGGCCTTTTATTCTTTCACTTTATCAAAATTGTCAGTGTGATGAGCAGAACGTTCGATACTGGTGTTCAATGAATTTTTCATGAGTGTGTTTACTGCTTGGGCTCTTTGTTTGTTCTTCTAGTGGTATGTGTGTATGCTTTAAAGGTGTTTGTGTGACTGTGTGTTGTGGTGGTAATGAGGTCATCGCTGTAGCAGGCAGGAGGCGGGGGGGGGGGGTTGCCGGCTAATTCCAGCTGTAATTAACATTAGTGGGTCAGTAAGAGGGTAGAGGGTGAAGACAAAGGTTACGCCAAGCGTGTTTTTTTTTTTGCTCTCAGAGGGTCCACTGTCCGGCCGATCGATGGGTGTTACTTATGTGTGCGGCTGTGAGCGTTTACTTGCGTGTTTGTTTTGCTTGCATCTGTGAGAGTGTGAAGATTGCAGCGATACCTAATAATAAGGTTTGCGTGTAGACGCTCCCGACGTCTTAAGATGCGTTGGCTGGCTCCCTTGAGGAAATGGACATGTGTGCGCTCATGTGTGTGATTTGCTATTAGGGTCACCGCTCTATTTGACACAGCTCTACTCCCTTCACTGTGTCTCTAGTGGAGCTGACCCACGCGTATCATGGCCCAGACATAAAGGCACGAACGCACACACTTGTCAGTTGAGTTTTATTCATTCAGCACGAGTACGACACCAGCTGTGTACAAAAGTCACTTCCAGGAAGGTTTTTTTTTCGCTGAAGTTGACAGAGTTCGGTGCCAGCCAGATTGTCAGTGTGTTCAGTTTAAGTATAAATAACAAAGCTCTGCACGTCTTTTCTTCCCACTCTCCTCAGGTATGAACCATGAGTCCAATAAATCACCATCATTAGGAATGATCTCCACGGCAACTCGCACCACGGCTACAGTCAGTCCCCTCAGCCCACTAACCAATGGGAACGCGGTTGCCCAATCTGCAAACTCCGGATTCGCTGCTGCCCTGCGTAAACTGGCCAAACAGGCTGAGGATCCCAGAGGTGAGCGCCGATACGAACACCCTCAAGAGCTACGGCCGACCCATGGCCTTGGAGAGCTGAACGCAAACAGACTCTTCTTAGTTGGTCACACCCAAAAACATTCACCGCTGGTGTCAGGTTTAGGAACACATCCTTTAACTTAGCTGCAGGTTTTTCTTGTTTTTGTCACCTTTAAGCCAAGAAAGTGAGCCGTTAGGGAAAATGAAATTAGATAGACAGATGTGAGATTAAAAACAAATACTTCCCAAAACCTTCAGGATGAGGTTTTAATGGCTGATCATTTGGACGGTGTGTCGCAACACAGTGCCAAAAAAGAAAAAGCACAAGTCGATCATTTCGCAGACCAAGGTTGTATTTTGTGAATTGATGTGAATCGTTTTGCTGGTTGCGTGTGTGTGTGTGTGTGTGTCGTCACTGAGCTCATTGGTGTCCTAATGAAGGTGTTGGATAAGAGCTGACCTATCCTGACCTCTCCCTCTCTGTCTCTTCCTTCATTCGTTTCCATTCATCTCCTAATAATGAGAATCTAATTACAGCCAATTATAACAAGCTCTCTCTCCACCACTCTCCATCACATCTCGTTTTCTTTTTCTCTCTCTACCTACAGCTGAACTCGTTCGTTCCCACCTTCCCTCCATCTCATTATTTCCTCCTTCTGTCTCCCGAATGTGTTTGTGTTTCTGTACGTAACTGGAAATTAGTGAGAGTTACACTAATAGAGTAATGCCAACGTTACGGACGACACGCACACGCACACAAACACCCTCTCCCTTTTTCCGCATTTAACACCTTCCCTTCGCGGTGTCGCACCCCAGCCTCTTTTTTAACACGTTCATTTATGACATCCTTCTTTCGCTCCCTCCATATCTGATTTATTTATTTTTTTGGTCCTTTTTTCCATCATTGTGCGCACACGCGTTATTGTCGCGCACACTTTCATCTTGTATCTTTTCACACGTTGCTTTATTTTGCCAGAGTGCTTTTCATCGAAATGATTGAATCTCTGTTTATCTTGTCACGCTGACCAAAAAAAAAAAGTTCTCTTTTGTGTACCCTCTGTGTTTTGTCATGGGGGGGTGGTGGTAGGGGTTGTTTGATCCTGTTTTCAATCTGATCGGTTTTATTCCTCAGGTTCTGCCCTCAGCGGTGAGTCGTCTCCAGTCTCCTCTCCGGCCACCAGCCACAGCTCGCCGGTCACCACCCCGAAGCGGGGCTCATTAGGGCCCCTCTTGGGCCAGAACAGGGGCCACAGCGTCCCCGGCACCCCTCCGGTAGTCACCATTGCCCCCACCAAGACCAGCAACGGCCTGTGGAGGGCCGACGGGCGACAGGTAGGAGATTAATCACGTAGCCGTCGTACCTGCTGGTGTTCGGGGCGTCTGCTGCTCTGTGCATCTGTACTTTCTGTTCCCGTATCTCTCGCCGGTGTCTCCTTTTTCCTCCCGCTCAGATCACTCGTCTGTCTCTCTGTTCCTTTATCTGTCCTGCTGCTGCTCCCCTCCATTAAAGAAATAGTCCCAGCGCTTGTCAACATCCGACTGTCAAATCCAGCCATCCCACCCTTTCTTCCTTCATTTATCCCTTCCTGTCTTGTCTCACTCTTTCATTTTTCTGCCTTCGCCCTCCTGCCTCTACTCCCCTCCTCCTCCTCCTCCTCCTCCTCCTCTTCCTCCTCATCTCGCTAATCAGTCCGTGTCTTTTTCAGCAACACATGAGGGGTTTGTAAAGAAACACTGGAGGCTGCAGAGACTGGCACCTATTGTGTTCAGCTTCCTGCAGTGTTTGTGTGTACGTATGCGTGCTCATATGTGTGTGCGTGCATGTGTGTGTGTGTGTGTACTTGACCCTTCACCACAAAAGGCTTAGGATGTGAAGAGGGACCGGTGTGTGTGTGTGTGTGTGTGTGTCTGTGGATGTGTTTGCTTGTGGGTGTGTGAGTGAATTTAAGCTGGGGCAAGGAACCAGGCCCCTCACACAATGCAGGGGTGAGCCCCCACAGTAGCCACTTCCCCCTGGATCAGAGCTGCCTTTCTCCCCCTTCACAAAGACCACTCTGTGGCTCTGCCTGCCTGGGGCTCCCATTCAGACATTCAGAGAGAGAGAGAGAGAGAGAGAGAGAGAGAGAGAAGGAGGGAGGGAGGCAGGAAAATAGAGAATAGGATGTTAAGAAAGGAGGGGAGGGAGAGTAAGAATGAGCAGGAGCGCAACAGAGAGAGCGCTTTAAAGCTAAATCCACTGTTTGTGGGTGCAGCGTGTCCTAGAACAGAGACGGACAGAGCACGGGACGGTTTGAAACTCCCTGTTTATTGCTGCATCTGTGAAGGCCATTGGCTTGTCTACGGGGTCACAGGTCAAGGAATGGGATGGCTTCACTCCATGTGCTGCCTTCCCTTCTCGTGTTTTTTTGAAGCAGACAGCGAGAGAGAGAAAGAGGCAGTTCATCACTGGTTTGAATCTGCTTTCCATGAATGACATATTCAAACGTATTCAAAGCACGGGCATTTCGGTGCAAATCAAGTGTTGTACAAAACTAAGGTAGCAGATCAGGTGTTGCCGACAGAGGTCATTTGTTTGTGGGTCGTCGGCGGTCAGCCCGACCTGTATTGCTGTCTGTTGCTGTAGCAACAAGATATGACACATTAGTGGAAATGTATGTCTTTTTCTCATTAACATACTTTGGTGAAAGGTTTCCCGGCAGCTCTTTATACTGGGAAAATCAATGTCGGCAGAGATGTTTTTCCATTATGTTGTCTTGGTCTCGGGGTTAAAATTAGAGACAATGATGAATATTTAGCTACAAGCGCTGCGGCTGTGTGGATGACAGTGTTGGTCTGTTGGACTGTTCGGCCAGTCGAGTCGTCGTCCACGTCTCAGCTGTGCTTTGTCCTCACTGCTGATCAGTAAATACAACTAAGGCAGGAGTAAACTTTTTACTTTGCCCAGATCTTAACTGGCACGAAGAAATATGAACAATTTGCACTATTTATCTTTAGAATTATATAGAGCGTTTGGAGTAATATTAATATTTTCCCCTTTTAAAGCCTTAAATGACCTTGTCCTAAATTACATCAAGGACATTGAACCTCTCATGTCCTGGGAAGTTTTCTTAGATCAGTAAATGTGGCTCAGCTGGTTCTTCCAAGGTCTCAGTTGGTAAATAAAGGTGATCGAGCCTTTGCTGTTGCTGCACCCAAACTGTGAAACGGTCCTCAGATCAAGATCTGACGAGCCTCATCCTTGGAGTCCTTTAAATCTCTCCTTTCATCGAAAGGCCTTTATGAATGTGTGATATAAGCTGTGTCTTATGATCCCTTTTTTGTTTCCCTTCTGTTTTATGTCCTGGCTGTTTTAATAATCCATGTTTTGCCATCTTTCTTTACAAGCTGCTTTAATGATCTTTGGTTTATTTTTATTGATGTTTTCTCGTCTTTTTTAATTATTTTGTTTGTGTTAAGCGCTTTGTAACTTTGTGAAGAAAAGTGCTGCATAAATAAAGTTTGTTCTTATTTAAACAGCAGCATGTTAGGATTTTTACTGTGAGCATATTAGCATTTAGCTCAAAGTGCAGCATTGCAGAGCTGTAAGCAGTGAGACTGGTCGTCCTGTTTGAGATTTTCATTTGGCTTTTTGCCTTTTTAGTGTGTCGAGAGGGTAGAATAATGACACATGGCATGTGAAGCAAGCTGGAACCGATACAAGCCCAGGACACACAGTCTCATGTTGGTGCCACCTATTTGTTGTAAATTTATATGCAAATTTAGAAAACATCCTCTTTTGTCATGGTGGCGATTCGAAGGTTGGAATTTTACTATGAGCAATCAAGGATCAAATGCAGTGTTGTGGCGACTAAATCCTCTGAGTGAGACGCTCAGCGAGGGAGACGGGGAGAGTGATGAAGGAGAGAGCAGTTGGCCAGATATTAGGATCATCTTTCCACTTTGATCTTGACCTGTTATGACATATCAGACCCACTTTTCCACTCCGCTGAGCCCCTCGGTGCAGCTCTGAGGTTTTTACCCAGTTACTCCCCGTCTCATTTCTCGCTTCCTCTTTTCCTCAACTTTTTTTTCTTTTTTTTTTTCTGCTCAGTTTGAATCTAGCACACACGAACCTCATGAATGCACACAGTAATGCCTGCCCTGGCGCTGTCTGTCTGTCTGACTCCTCGTCAGGTTGAGCCGAGCGTTCAGGGACTCGGTAGGGAGCGGGTGGGAGCTGAGAACACCCAGTCGCAGCAGGATAAGAGGACTCCTCCCATCCCTTCACCTCACCCGCTGGCTCACTCCTTTGGTCTCACCCCAGGCAGCATCATGCAAGACCCCCGCATACAGAGCATTAGGTAGGTGTTACTCCCGCGTGTCGCTGCACTGCATGTACGTTTTAACTCGTTTGAAACAATTATGCGATAATGCTGTCCGTCCTTGTTTTTGCAGTTTGCCCGGGCAGATGCACCCTGTGGTTCCCTCGGGTGCCGTCCCAGAGGAGTACCTCAGAGCTCTCCGGCCCTTCGCTGCCTCAGATGACCTCCGACTGACCTCCCTGCCGCTCAGTCTCGACCCCGCTGCTGCCGCTCACGCTGCCGCCGCCGCTGCTTACTATCATCCTGCCTACCTGCACCACCCTCTGTCCTTACCAAGGTAACAGCACCACCTTAAACCCCACCCACCCACACGGTTAACATTTTACTTCAGAAAAACGCTGTCACGCCGTCCATCGCTTTACAGATAAACTCATCCAACATGTGCTCGCTGCATATTTCACTTTTAACCATCCGAACCCCAAATCCTACAAGTGGGTTTGAGGCATGTTGTGTTGAAAAAAATTGCTAAAATTACACCATTTATTATAGCCAGAAACTATAAAAACAGAAAGATTTTCATCATTCCAACTGTTTTTGAACTATTCATCTGTGATATCCCAGAAAACCCAAAATAATCTCAGCCTAAAATTACGATTTTCACCACAACCACCTTATTTTACATCTAATTTTAAAAAAGAGTTGTAGAAAATAAACCATATGCACTAACAGGATTCTGGGAAAACCAAAATATCAAATCAAATCAAGTTTTACTGTCATTTTGCTGTATATACAGCAGTAGTGCAGGCAAGGATCGAGTAACTTAAAGCAATTAAGTTAAGACACCAACACTTATGCATTCACACACACCCTCCCGCCCACACACATGCTCACATCTTGAAAACATATTTTTTACAAAGTGGCAGTTGAATTGTTTGTGTCCATAGTAGCAGCCTGTGATATAACATGCACAACATTTACAGTGACCTTGTGCTTATGGACTCATATATTATTCAAATACTGAAACTAAAACTAAAAATACTGAAATTAGATAAGGTGCAGAAGTGTGTGCATATCCAGATCGGCAGTTCAGCATTCTGACAGCTTGTGTAATGATGAAATATTCTGCGTACGCCTCATCTGCTAACAACGGTCACATGAGAGCCATTCAGAGACTTTTCAGCTGAACTGGGTTGAACTGCAGGCCGTGCCTACGCAGGCAGACAGGAGACAAGTATTTACAAGTAGTCAAATATCTATAGCGTGTAGAGTCACCTTTTTTTTTTCATTGTTAAAAAAAACTTGTGAACACTTGGAAAATTGTTGAAAGTGCTCATCTCCCGTTTTTTTTTTTTTTTCAAATTTTGCAAAATTCAACTTTCATTTTTAAATCCACCATGCTGGAATTCGGCATTGTATTGAAGAAGACTTGTTTACCACTTGCCTGCTTCTCTGTGCAGACATGTTTCTCTATTTGCTAAAAAAAACTGTACTGACTCCCCCAATATTCATCATTATTCCAGTGGCTCCCTTCACTTACCAGAACAATAAACCTAATTTCCTCACTTGAGAATACCGTCTGACTACTTTGCGTCTGTCTGTCACAGGATGGAGGAGTCTCTGTGTCTTTCTGCGCTGCGATCGCAGTTCTACTCCGTGCCTGCAGGAGGCGCCTTCCCTCCTCTTCACCACTCTGCCCTCCACCTGCACCTGCCCGGAGGCCGATACCCCGGAGAACTAAACCACACAGCGCTATCTGAGAGGTAACTTTGTTTGTTTGTTTGTCTTTCTTTCTTTCTTTCTTTCTTTCTTTCTTTCTTTCTCTTTCTTTCTTTCTTTCTTTCTTTCGTCCCTCCGTCCCTGCCTCCCTCCCTCCCTGTCTGCAGGGCTGTGTAATCTCTCTCTGCAGGGTAGGCACAGGTTGCTGAGTGTGTGATATTTTTAGCAAACACCCCACAGTGCCTCCTATACACTCATCACACACACTGCCCTTCACACACACACACACACACACACTGTACGCCCATACACATGAATATGCAAAACCGGCGCATACATAAAATCACACACGCATAAGGATTTTTACTCCCTCAGTGTCTTTTCTGTCACTGCTTTGAGCTCCTTTTTTTCCTCCTTTGGACTGTACACACTGTTTCCCTGTGGCATAATGCAGGAGGAGGAGGGAGGTATGTTTGAAATGGATGGTATTTATCATTTGCTTCTGTAAATGGCTCCTGCATATCTTGTAGGGTTCGTCTGTGTGCTATTGATTGCCGGTGAATGTGTTCCGTTGTGTGCGTGTGTTTGTGTCATTTTCCTGTGGATACCTATTAAGTGTTCATCTGCTCTTGCTCAGTCATGCTGTGTATGGATTATTTTCCTCATGGTAAATGGAGAGCATGTGTGTGTGTGTGTGTGTGTGTGTTTCAGCAGAAATGTTTGTGTGAGGTTCACCAGTGTGTGGTTAATATCTGCCTCATGTTGGGTGTTGCATCTCTCACCTTCTCCCCTTGCCTGTGTGTGTGCCTGTGTGTGTGTGTGTGTGTCTGTGTGTGTGTGTGTCTGTGTGTGTGTGTGTGTGTGTGTGTGCGTGCGCATACTTGTCAACCTCCTCCACAGGCTACAGATGGAGAATGAGCTCCGCCAGCGAGAGAGAGAGCAGGAGCGTGAACGAGAGAAAGAAAGGGAGCGCGAGGCCGGCCTGGAACGAGAGCGGGAGAGGGAGAGGGAGCGGGAGGAGGAGAGGGAGCGCGAGAGAGAGCTGGACAGACAGAAGGAGAGGCAGAGGGAGAGACAGCAGCAGATGGTCCGAGCGGCGGAGAGCCACTACCTGGCTGAGCTGCAGGCTCGGAGGGCACCACCGGAGGACAGGGCCAGGCCAGGAGAGAGGCTGACCCCGAACAGACTGGGTACCTACACACCAGCACACACACCAACACACGCACACGCACTAACACGCACACCAGCACACACACCAACACATGCACTAACACGCACACCCCAACACACACACACACCAGCACACACACACCTTCGATTTCTTAAGTTACCCCCAATACATTTTTTTTCTGAGTCCAGCAAACAGTGGAACTCAATTGAAAAGAGATAAACTCAGAATTTAATTTACCTCAAGCGGTTTGGTGTGATTTTTATTTGCTCCTGTCACATTTTCACTCACTGTGCACTCATTTTTCACTGCAAAATAAAGTTCCCGCACCTCCTATGGAAACAGTTCAACCATGGCTAGAAGAAGACAGAAGTCCTGAATGACTTTCATGCAATATCACAAAGTTATAGTGCCATAAATCATAAAGTAGAAGAAAGTTTGATTATTTATTTTACAAGCATTGAAGAAAAAAAAAAAAGGAATTAACACGTGCAACCTTTTTCCAAGTGCTCAAAAGTGAAAAACATGGTGAATCTACATACTAAGGATATTTCAGTACCTACATTTTTAATTTGTTTGTCTCTTTTTGCTCGGTTCAGTCCAGTTTAGCTGAAAAGTCCTGTCAACTATTGGTCACAGTTGATTCACTAATGGCTTCTTGGCTATGCTTAGAAGTGCATTGTTTTAGTTTTTTATAGATTCTGTTTCGTGCAAACTGTTAGTTTTCCGGTGAATTTTTAAATGACAGTCAGATTAGTAGTTCAGGAATCATCAGAAAGTTAGAAGTTGCCAATTCTTTGTGTTTTCACAGTTTTTTTTTTTAGCTCTGATGAATGGAGTAATTTGGGCATTTTCTTTTTAAAAGGATAACTTTTAAACTTTCAAACTCGTCTGTTTTGGGTTTCAGATTGTTAAACAGTATTTAGTAGGTTGTTTACATTTCTTAACACTTGTAAGAAATTTTCCAGTATTGGTTAGAAGTTACATCTGCTCAACACTGGTGATCAAGTCCATATATCCTGACAGCTACTGGCCAGAGTGCAACAAACTTCACAGGAACATTCATGGCCTCCTGACCTCTTCTCTCATCCAACCACCACGCGACAAATTCCCAATTGTTTAGAAGAAATATCAACGTATACGAGGCAGATTTACTTGCTTCCCAGAAGATGAAACCTTTTTGATATTTGATTCTTTCTCTGAGCTTTAGTTTTCAAACCAGAATGCTCGCCCTGCGCACAGCGTATTTCGTAATCAAATCTAAGGCAGAGTCTTGTGAAAGTTCCTGACACAGTCATGGTTCCTGTATTGGAAACATCTCTGCTTACAATGAGTCTCTTCACCGTAATGCTTCACTCATGGATGGAAGAGTCAGTGTCAGATAAAGGCTTTAAAAGGAAAGGAATCGCCCCAAAATGAGCAACGAAATGCAGATGATGGTCAAAGTTAAGGTCATAGTTTTTCTTTTTTTCTCATTGAAAAGCATGAATTTGCCATCTTGATAAGCGTAGTAATAATAAAATGTGAATTCCACTACAGCAGAGCCCCAGTGTTCTCTGCAATCAGGTTGAATGCATGCATTAGTATTGGAATTAGCAACTGGTCAAAGAAAGTTGGAAAATATCAGCATGTTGGATAGAAGCAAAAGTCCAATGTGGTGGATACCTGGTTTAACTGGAGGAATTAGAGATAGTCAGTCTTGAGAAATGGATAATGCACCTTTGACCTTCTTTGTGGTGGTTTTCCTTGTACCAGATTTACAGTGAATAAAGACCAGACCTGGTTCGTATCACAGTAGTTGGTCACGCAGACACAGCAAAGTGAAACTGAAGCACTGAAAGAGATCATTTCAATACAGTACATCACCGACTGAGCCACCTTGAAAAAAATGCATCTTACACGTAAGCCGCCAATATGAGCAAAATCTAGTAAATTTGATGTTCTGTTTTATATTATAGATTCGTATAAACCTTGTAGCCTTTTACCTACTACTGTACAATCTGTTGGTATAACTGCACGACAGTTCTGTAACAAGTAGGTTTCAAGTTAATGAGGTGAAATTTAATGCGATTAGCACTCCATTCATATGAGAAAACAACTCCAATCAAAACCGTAGTGTGGGATGTTTTAGGTTATCAACACAAATTGATATAACAGAAAAGTTTTGCTGCTTCTCACCCAAATCTGTTCTTGAGACAAATTAACACAGAAGAAATCCTGTCAGAATAGCTCGTAACTCAGAGACATTACTCATTAAACAGCTAATTAAAGACATTCAAACTCCTCTGTTTCTCCAGATAAAACCAAGGACTCGGAGCACCCAGCTTTCCCGGCGCCCAAACCTCTTCCTCTGCAGCCCGGCCTTCACTCCTCCAGGGGTTCGGTCCCACACCCAGTGCCCAGCCTGCTGCCTTCTCACCTGGGGAAGCACCACGCTGCGGGTGCCGGGGGGCTCCATGGAGCTCTGGCAGCCGCCATGATGACTCAGAGGGCCAGCGAGGAGGTGTGGTTATCACGACAACGAGGGCAGGGACAGGACAGGGAGGGTCCGCTGGAGCTGGGCCTCAGGTCGCCTGGGAAAGGGGTGGAGCCGAGGAGAGACGTCCACGGCCACAGGTCGGCTTCAGAAAATGATCTCTTTTTCTACACCGCAAAAACTCAGCTCTCAGGTCTAAATCCAAAATATAGCACCTCATCTCTAACAGCAACAGCACACTAGATCAATGTAAATATGTATATAGCATATAGGTGTATGTACACACACAGGCATCCGCCCACCCACGCTCTAATGCATAAACAAACATAAACACACAACTGCATCTGTTACACAATGTACACTGCACTGTAGCTTCACCATCTCTTTACTCCTCGTTATTTATGACTTCTTCTGTTTTTTAAGGAACGTTATTTATAATATTAATATTGCACAGTCTTGTGTGAGCACGTGACGAATCAAATGTCTTGAATCTTAAATCTTTGAATTTAAGTGGAATTTCTTGTCTCTTTTCCCAAACAGAACTAATTCAGTCTACCACAACCAAGGCAGCAAAGATGTGCCCCCCTGCCTCGGTGCACCGCCTCCCCTAATCTCCCCCAAAGGTCCCCACCACCCTCCCGCCCCTCCCACCACACTGTGGAACCCAGCCTCCCTCGTCGACACACCCGCAGACTCCCGCAGAAAGCTCAACCCTCCGACGCCGCCGAACCGACCGCCTCCGGGCCTGACCAGAACCGACAGGCCCCCGATGAGCTGGGGGGAGAGGCTGGAGGAGGGAGGCAGGAGGATGGCGAAAAGCCCGGAGAGGTACACCTCGCTGAGGGGAGCGAGTTTGCAAGAGTCCTGGAGCAAGACCGAGCAGGACAGAGCCGTCCAGAGCCTCTACCACCGGCACCACATCAGCAACCTCCACCAGAGACCCTGCGCGCCTCCGTCCGCTCCCAACACCTGCACCGACCTGGGGGGACGGTGCCAGGCAGCCTCTCCGTCTCCAGCGAGGGAGCGACAGGCGCCAGACAGCATGCTGGTGTACGACGAGGTTCTCCAGCAGCACCGCCGGCTGCTCAGCAAACTCGACCTGGAGGAGAAGAGGAGGAAGGAGGCCAGAGAGGGAGGTGAGGACAATGACGGATGAGGAGACGGAGTATTTATAAGCGGCAGAGGACAGGAGAAGATGGTTGATTGTGTCATTTAAACTCCCTCACAGGCCTGCAGTTTTAAATAATGAAAGATAATTTCTCTCTTGCTCTACTTTCACCAGGTTATTACTACGACCTGGATGAGTCATATGACGAAAGCGACGAGGAGGAGGTGAAAGCTCATTTGAGGAGAGTGACTGAGCAGCCTCCACTCAAACTGGACACATCCTCAGAGGTGCGTGAACAGAAACAGATCCGTGTATCGCAGTTTTAAAGTTTGAAATTTGTTGTCTGACTGCCCGAATTCCTCCTCCTCCCCTTTTTTGAAGAAAGTGGATTTGCTTCGCGTGTGCGGCCTCACCACGGTGGCCCATCGCGACGAGGTTCTGGCTCAGAAGAGGAGGAAGAGGAGGAGGATGATGAAAGAGCGCAGCGTCTCTCCGCCGGCCGTGCGGGGCAAGAAGAAGGCCTGTTCACCTCCAGCACCCACGACTCCCTTAACTACCCCGTACTCTGCCGAACAGATGGACCGCACCCCCGAACTGGAGGAGAAAAAAGACTTCCTCCTTATGTTCAACCTTTCCCATGTCAGCCCACAGCAGAGGAGAGGTAACAACCTGTTTAGTATCCACACACATCCTACGTGCTACTCTGCTCTCTGCACAGTTGTTGTGCTGGTGATTCCCCTGTGGAAAGATATAGCGTTTACTTTCTCTCAGTTTTGTGTTTTTCACCGAGGCTGTAGGAGGGGTGAGAAGAAAATAAAGTTAGGAGGAATCTGGAGAAGAGGTTGTAGCAGGATTTTATACTTTCTCCCACAAGGGTAGAGTTTAATCTGCATCCAGGCGAAATACGGTCGCACTTAAAAATGTATGAATTCAGTCGAAAAACGTCACAAAAATTGTTAGAAAATTAAATATTCAGAAAATATTTGGAATATTTTAAAGCATATGGAAAAAAAACTTCCTAAAACTTTTGCACAGTGCTGAGCAGAGTGCTTCTGTTATGTTTCTCTAATAAACAGTATTTTTGTGGGTGTAAAATATCTGTAAATACTGAAATAACACTGTTAAGGTTCATTATTTTTCATCATTTACTTTAAAAAAGATTAGACTCTTATTTATTTGGTTTATTTTACCTGTTTATATGTTTAAAAAAAAAGAAAATCTGATAAGAAGAATCAGAAAATTGGATTTTAAAACACCAGTGTAGCTGTCTGTTGTTAAAATGATTATTATTACTTGCTTAGAGGGACACTGGTGTATAATCAGCAGCTCATTTGCACTCCCTCGCATTTTGTCTCTTCTTCCTCTCCGACCACACGCCTTTTCTGCAAAAAAGATTTTAGGATGAAATGGGACGCAGAATCAGGGTGAAAATCTGTATAAACTAATCTGCCCCCCTCTGAAAATATCTTACAATGTTTAAGTGAAAACTGGGGAAAACTGATGATGATGAGCTTTGAACTAAAAAAATTTTGTGGCCAAAGCATGTTTGTACCGGACGTAACCTCAGATCATCCATTTTTCTGTCAGTTCCTGGTGCCAGTCAGTTCTTTAAGTCCTCATTTTTTTTTCAAATATGAATGACGGGTGTTCTCATTCTGTCTTTTCCTCTGTAGATAAGGAGAGGACAGAGGAGCTGCTGAGGGCTATTCAGAGGAAGACTGTGACGTTAGACACACTCAGATATAATCCTTTACCACTGTGTAAGAGTCCTCCGGCTCCCTCAACTGGTGAGACACACACAGACACACACATATGTTTAACCCTCTGAGCCCCAAGCAGTTTCTGGGTGTTTTTTTATTTTTTATTTTTTTATTTGCTCCTGTCACATTTTTACTCGTTTTGTTTTACTGCAATCTAAAGTCCTGCACCTCTATGGAAACAGCACAACCATCACTTGTCTCCTATTTGCTTTGTGTAAACACAGACTGAAGTTCAGCTCAGTTAACCTAAAAAAAAAAAAAAGTCCCTGAATTTTTGTCACATGACTGTTCCAGCTGAGTCAGTCATGGCTTCATGATTGCGCCGAGAATCCTGCTGTGCAATCATGAAGCTGTGAGTTTATTTGTGGAATGTTTTATTTTAAAAAGACATGTAAAACAAAGTGATTTTGATTAAAACTATGATTTTAAGCTTAGATTTAGATACATTTCCTGGTGGAACAGCACTTTACAGATGCATTTTTTTTTTAAAAGAGTAGTTGTCCAACATTTTCCCAAGTGCACAACAATTGTTGACAACACTGGAAAAAATAGTGGCTCTACACTCTATATTTGTTCTTGCTTCCTCTCTGCTCTGTGTATACACAGCCTGCAGTTCAACCCAGTTCAGCTGTAAAGTCCCAGAATTTGTGTCACATGCCTGTTGGTTACAGCTTAGTCACTCATGGCACAAAGGAGCACAGAGTTTTCAGTTCCTTTTCTTCACAGAATCTGGTTTCTGATGATTTTCAAAAATGATAAATGTAAAATAAAGTGATTTTTATTAAGTATTACGATTTGTTGATTACATGTGGTTGTTTTTCCCAACAAAACCAAAAGTCACACATGATAAGTTTTAAGGTCAGTCAGAAAGATAAAATGATTCTTTATGCTTTTGCAGCTTCTGGTTCTGATAAATGCTATGATTTTGGAGATATTTTTTAAAAGAGAAGAACCTGCCTTTCATAGCCAGTTTTGGGGTTCAGAGGGTCAAAGTTGCAAAAAAAAAAAAGCCTCTCTCTAATAAGCTGTGCTCATTTTGTAGGTGACTCCTCCTCAGCCCCTCAATCAAACGGACACCTGTACCCGGACTCTCCCAGCCCTTCCCCTCCATACTTACACAAACCGAAGCACCACCACAGCGACGCACTCAAACCCCCCGTGGACTCCCAGGTGACCCGCATCCCTCCTCCTCCTCTGGCCCCGCATCACGAAAAGACCGAATTCGTGGAGAATCAATCGAACAGAAAACTTCAGACCTTCCAGAACGGCGTCGCTGCTCCTCCGCAGAAGAAGGAGCCCAATCCTGTGCAGAACGGACGCAATCGGCCCTGGGAAAGATTCACACCTGAGGCCTTTGCTCAGCACTTCCACCAGGCTGTGCTGCAGTCCACACACAACACGCTGCAGAAAAAAGGTGAGACGCTCACTCCCCTGTGAGCTGGATTGTGAATTTTAAAACAACACTGTTCTGCCATCTAGTGGTGACAACATGCACTACCTTAAAATGTTTGCTGGTGGATTTAATTGACTTCTGATGTGATAAAAGATGTCTACAAAGACTGACATTGCCTTTTTGTCTCCCTCTTTCCTCCTCAGGAGTCTCAAACTGTGTCCCTGAGGGCGGCGTGAAGCCTGATCGCTCGCTGCCTCACAACCTCTCTCAGCTGAAAAGTTCACATCTGAACCACGCCCCTCCGCACGCGCACATCAACGGCCATCACTATCACTCTCCTGTAGCCAGCCGGGACGCTCCGGCGCCGCGGGACCAACTGTCCGACGAGGACGAGGAGGAGTCCGGGCAGGAGGAGGATGAAGGGGAGGAGGAAGAGGAGGAGGAGGAAGCTCCAAAGAAGTGGCAGGGCATCGAAGCTATTTTTGAGGCCTATCAGGAGTACGTGGACGGTGAGTGGAGTCAGTTTGATGTATGATATTTTAGAGAACATAAATGTGGTATCTATAAATAGAGATGCTTGATTTGTAAATACTCCAGTGCTCATTTTTACATGGCGTGTGAGAAAAATTAAAAAGTTAATAGTGTTGTAGAAGAAACATAATTATTGACAACAAAGTCTGACTGAATATGGCTTTTTGAAGTTGACACTAGTAGATTTGATGGTTTAATCACCAGGTCATGACATATTAGCTGTTTTTTAAAGGTGAAATGAAATGAAATGAAAAATACTTTATTTATCCCAGAAGGGAAATTCAATAAAGGCGTCTTTTTAAGTTTAGAATGACACTGAATCTGTTTTACATTGATTACATTGAGTGTCGCGCTCAGGAGGACTAGCTTATGCTACATTTCCTTCAATTGGTGTGAAAGAGGTGTTTAAATACTTGTAGTTTTCCCTACCTGAAGTCATCTGTGTGTTTCTCTCTTTGCAGAATGGAGTATAGAGAGGCAGGTTCTCCACAGCCAGTGTAAGCGACTCGAAGCACAGAACTACAATCTGACCAGAACTGCAGAGCAGCTCTCTCTCACTATGGGGGTGAGCAACTCTTTGTTTCTTTGCCCTTTCCATTTTCCGTTTGTGGTTTTGTTTCTTGATCTCGGTCCTGTCATTAATGAAAGCCGTGTCCGTCTCATCAGGAGCTGGTGACTCAGAGGCAGAAAGTGAGGGAGGAGAGAGAGAGGCTGCAGGCCCAGCTCGAGCACTTCAGGAGGTGTCTGACGCTTCCTAACATCCACTGGGGCAGAGGGCAGGTGAACGGACACACCAGGTGACCTCTGACCTCTTCCAAAGGTTGCGCCTCTGACAGCGAAGGAACAGTAACAAGAACAAGTGGGACCGGAGCCTGACCACTCTCCACGCCTGAAGCACTTGAAGGAGCCGACCGTCGTCTTGTCACCTTTCCGGCCAGTCAGCTAAGTTACCTGATTGGTTCCCGGATAGAATTTATTACCTGCCATGTTTGTAACCATAATCCATGGTGTCCATGTAGTCCGGGCATTCGAAGCGTCTGATCTCGCCCCGTATGGATCGTAACAACACCGTGCAGGTGAAACTGCATCTTTTGTTAGAGTGACGCTAACCTCTCCTCCTACTTGAGTTGGCTTTAAGGACTGTCCGCCGTTTAGCTCATATCATGTCAAAAAAATCTGCATCAACCCAGGCTAATGAGACGAAGGCACGAATCTGTGGCCTCTCTGGAAGCCAAGAGAAGAGTCCAGGCGTGCAGTGGTCGCTTGGTTAGTCCTTAGAGAATGAAAATTGAGTCAAGGAATCAAAGCACACCTCAGGCCTTAAACTTGACAGGATGCACTTGAAGTGGAAATGGAGGAAATACTTGACCGTCCTCTGTGTGGTGTAATGTTGTAGTGTCTACTGAGTACTGTATCTGACAGATGAAGCAGTGTGTGTGTGCTGGTGACGGTTCTACAGAGCATAGGAATCATCTAAAAATAATCTATATAATGGCAAATGGTATCAATGAAGTTTGTTTTTCTTTTTTTTTTAGGTTCAGATTTCCATCGGTTAATGTCACTTGTGATAGATGAAGAGTTGTGTATGTTTTATTGCTTTAACCATTTCTTTTTAATGTGGGAAGCCATATGTTGTTTGTTTTTTTTTCTGAATTGCTGCTGGTCAGAATGAAATGTTTAGAAAATGAAGGACGTTAGGACAGTCGTATTTTGGAAGATGTCAATGTGATGTCAAAATGTCTTTGGAGTTGACCGAGATGCACTGGGGGACGGAAGACGACAAATGTCCATCATTACCATTGTTCAGGTGGTTCGTCTGCGTCCCAAACCCTTCACATGCCTATAAACGTTGGAGAGAGATGAGTAAAAGTCTTTTTTTTTTCTTTTTTTCTAAAAAGGCCTTTTGCAGATTCTACACGTTCTTAGATAATTGGCATCACTTAAGTGTAACTTTGTACTTTTCGACATATTGTCAAACCTTAAAAATGTTTTCACCTACCTGGGATGATCATTCTGAACCTCTTTTGTTAAGGAAACAGAAAAGCCAAATTATTATTCAGTTCCATTTCAGGACTATGTCAGAACGAATAAACGTGATCTTTTCTCCTGAGACTTGAAACAATTCTCTAATTGTTTATGGGTGACATAAACATCAGAATGACTTTATCCCTCTGAGGATGACAATAAACTACACCTTCTGTGGTCTTTTGATGAGATTTATTTTTGTTCAAGCCAGAATTATTATTATTATTATTGTCACAAACTCACACTTTCATTCCGTCTGAATATTAAAAACCTTTTTTCTACAAGCACAAGCTACAGTAGCAATCTCTCCCCCCTCCGTTCACCCGACCTTCCTGCGTCGCCTGCTCCGTCTCCTCTTCAGACTCTCTGTGAAATCTTGCATATTTGCTTCAATCAGTTGTTATGTAATGTATTATTTGGGCTGTATAATTGCGATGAATTATTTATTAACATATATTGCTGTACATTCGGATGGAAATTTACATTAAAATATTTGTAAAATGTCTCTTAACTGTTAGTGTCGTGTATCTGGGAGAGTTGTACGCTTCTGAGGAATGTTTTATTCGGCTCCAGGTCCCTGAGGTTTTGAATACACAGAGCAGCACATAAAAATTTATAATTTTCACCGAGTCCAACCCCTCCGTACCCAAGACACAAACAAAATTGCAAGCTGCCGTCACACAGGTCCTCAAAGTTTGCATACAAATTGTGTCCTCCACTATTGCAGTGATTGAATTTAACAAGTGCAATCCTGAGACGTGGAGCTTCTACTGTGGACCTGATTGCATTTTTAAAGGATGGTGTTTTAATAACAGATTTTAACATGCACTTGAGGAGGCAAAGTCTTAGTCACGGTGATTGCGGCGTTTAAAAATAGCCCGTATCGGTGTGCTGCTGTCAGCATCACATCCCCTGAAGTCGCTGCTTCACCTGACAAAAGAAGGTACATTAGTTTGTTGAGTTATTTCATCACACTGTGAAAAAGGCTCAGTGTATAAAGGGGCAAATCAAAGGTTATAATGCAAACTTTTTATGTTTTTTTTTGTAGTTTGCTCTGTTAAAATAGTCAATTAAAGGAGCCAGTTTATTCACTGTACAATGTAATGAACTTATGCACAAGACGAGATTATCCTAATGGCAGCAGAGTTGATGAAGGTCAAAGGTGAATGTAAAGCTAGTTTCAGTCTCATTACTTCCCATATCAGTTTCCTGAATTGATGGGGGCTGCAAGGTGGCTCGGTGGTTAGTACCGTTGCCTCGCAGCAAGAAGGTCACCAGTTTGCGTACCGGCGAGGACACCAGGATTTTTCTGCGTGGAGTTTGCATGTTCTCCCCGTGCAGCAGGTTCTCCAGCCTCCTCCCACACAGTCCAAAAACATGTTGAGGTTAATTGGTGATTCTAAATTGTCCGTAGGTGTGAATGTGAGTGTGCTTGGTTGTCTGTCTCTAAGTGTAGCCCTGTGATAGACTGGTGACCTGTCCAGGGTGTCCCCTGCCTTCACCCTGAGTCAGCTGGGATAGACTCCAGCCCCCCACGACTCTCGTGAGGATTAAGCGATGCATAGATAATGTTTAATGGATGAACTGATAGGCATTGAGTTTTTAAAAATGTGTTTAAGAAATGATTGTAATGAAAGAGGGCCTTGAAGAAACGTCACATAACTTCATCACATAACTGTTAAAACCTACAACAACACCATCTATGGATGGCTGATAGGCTGAGAAATAAACATCATTCCTACTAAAAGTTTTTCCTTCAGTTGATGTTTGGATGATGGTGGCTGCAAGTGCTGTGTGAGGAGATGCTCCAAAATCTGAAAAGGGTGTTAAATGTGGTTGAGATACAGCAGCTGTGACTCATTTTCATCAAAACACTCAATGTCCTCTTGTGCTGCCTGGAGGTTTGGTGGCATTGCATTCCTGTAAAAAGGCCACTCCCATGTGGATAAGAGTGTTTCAACACAGCTCAAAAGCAGAAGGGAAAGGTATTTAAGTACTTCTTCTCAAGGTATGGTTCATTTTATGTGCCTTTATACCTCTTCGTTACTGCATTCCAAAGGAAAACACTGCAGATTTATGTGACAGCCAGAGGTAATTAAAGGCTCTGTACAGACACCTACACACACACACACAGACACACACACACAGGCATTTTCTTTTACCTTCACCGAATAGACTTTCTGATCGGGTGTAAATTGGGTGGAGTTATGTCGGGTTTGTGACGCCACCAAACTGTGCAACAAGAAGGAAAACGGGATAAGCTGCACATGAGTACAACAAAATCCACAGAAAGGTGGCAGAGATGCCCGTCAGGCACAGCATTCATCAGGCTGCATAAGTATAGATACCTGTATGTGGAGGGCCTTTAGGATTCACATACAAATCATATGAAGCTTCTATGAACTGTAATGCATTGTTACTGATTCTGAGTAATCAAGCTGATATTTAGAACCGATGTACATCAGCAGTAAAATAAAAAATTAATGTAGAACTCAAACACAAAATGAAAAGGTTTTGTTTCTTTATGTTTTACATATGTTTAAACATTTATCCTTCAGAGTTGACTGACTATTGCTCCTGTTGGGAAGCGATCAAATAGTGCTGCAGGCCAGATCACAAGATCCCAGAGTGACTAAAGATAGAGAGAGAGCCAAAGTAGGGCCTTTTTAAATCAATTCATTTTATTAGAAATGAGTAAAAACAAACAAACAAACAAACAAAAACAATACAAATAACCAGAAAACTGGTGAATATTGATAAAAAACGTAGTTAGCACTGGCTCCATCCCAATCAGCTGTTAAGTGCTTCTTAAACCTCGGTGTATAGCAACAACTTTAAATAATCTAAAACTGATGTGTCTATTGTGTTTTGTTTGTTTGTTTGTCTAAATGCTATTATTTCATATGCTAGAAGACACATCATAAGTAAATTAAGCAGTCAACGCCACGTCCTACACCATCGACTCTTCAGACAGAGTTTCATACAAAACAAAAGTAAGAAACCAGTCCAAACTCACGGGTTGAAGCATTCCTCATCATTATTTGTCTTCAGAATTGGTTTTCGGTTCAGATACGTGTGGCTGAATTACTTCAATATGACAGTTTATTATTGTGCTGCACAGAATAGTTTTGCAGTGTTTGAACAGAGTTGTAGGCGAGCTGGTGTGCTCGAGCTGCAGCAGGTAGCAGAGGGGTGGATGGAGAAAGAGACGAGGGATCCATAGATCTGCACATTCTAGACAAAGAAATAGTGCAGAGCTTCATATAAACCAACCACCAGGAGGATTCATTTTATGGGGAAAATAGATATATAAATATGTAACTTCGATGCACAGAGGTGAGTTTTAGGGGTTAAATCTGACATTAGAGTTGCTAAAAGTAATTTTATTCAGGTGATATTTTGAATGGAGGACTTTTACACTGTGACACTACTTAAGTAAAACATATGACACTTGTTCAGTCTGTCGATAAAAGTGATCATTTATATTCACTTTGTAGTGGTTTCAAGGGATTCTCCTCTGTAAAGAAAGAAGGGGATTCTAAGTATCCCATAAGACCTGTAATATGGAGCCATGAGATGTCCTCACTGGGTCAAACTTTGAGGCTTGTTCTAAATCCACTTCAGTCATCTTCAGTCAGAGTTCCTGACTGCCATCTTTGGCCCAATAAAAATCCACCTTTTAAAGTCACTTCGATCTTTTTCTCTTGACATTAAATCAGCTCCCAAACAGGAATACTTCTGACTTTTTCTATGTTTTACACATAATATTTCATGGCTCAGTTGTATGATTCAGCACCCCCACACGTATAAGAGCATCTATATTTGTTCTGTTTCCAAATAATTCAGATTGCTGATTGAATTTGTCACCCGTCTGGACTTTAACAGAATGAACAGGGATGACGTAGTATTGCACAATGACAAGCAGCTTTATTTCACAGACTTATTTAATGTCAACACAAAGAAGTAAAATGAAAGAAATAGTGACACTAAAACAAGCAATGTGTCATATTATGAAAGGCTATGAGTGCCAAGTAGAAAAAGAGGGATTACGCAGTACATGGAGCAGCATAACACAGAGAAAAAATCTTTTCCCCAGATAAAACACCACCATGTGACAAAGGCTGAGTCCCATGGAAATGCCTGCCAGTTATTCACATGGGTCCTGGATGACTATCAGCAGATAGCTGTTCTCTGCAGAGACATAAAAGAAGAGAAGATCAGACGTGCAAATGTAGTGACAACAGTGAAGCCAAGAAAGTGTTCAGCTCTTGACTGAGATCATATTAAATGTCTGTGTCAGGGATAACCATTAAGTCAACTATACCAATAGGTAAAACTACTACATGCTCACCGACTGCAACCATGATCTCATGTTTCTTTGAGCGGATGCGGAGGAAGGTGAAGTCATTCTGAGGGTCAATATCTCTGACTGTGTTCCTGGCCATCGTCGAGAGCTGGCACAGAAGTTCTGCATATTTAGCAGTTGTGGGGTTATCTAAAGTAGTTTTGATGGGAATACCTTAAAAGACAAAACAGTAATCGTTACAGACTGCACTGCGGAGTCAAGTCACTGTTACTTATATCGGACATTTAAAACAACAGATGATGAGCCAAAGGGCTTTCCAGCAGAGAAACAGGACGAGCATTAGGAATTTACCTAACGAGTTTAAATGTTAATGCTAAAACCTTACAGCATTATGTATTATGTACCTGAGTAATTCATATAATACAGCTAAGACCTGACAATATTATACAGAATACAAATTTACCTGGCCAAAATAAATATTAAAGCTAAAATAAACCATAATATTATACATAACACAAATATACTTGACTAATTTAAATGTTAAGGTTAAGAACCTACAATAATATTTATTCTAAAGAATGATCTGACTACTGTAAAAATAAAGATAAACACCATATAATATTATCTAAATTTATCTGAGTAATTTACATATTATGGTTAACACACTAGCAAGATAATATAAAATACTACATATAATACAAATGAACCTTTCTAATCTAGACAATACAGTTAAGGCCCTACAATATTATACAGAATACAAACTTACCCCAATAATTAAATATAAGCCATATTATTATATATATATATTAAAAACTGACCTGATTAATTCAGATGTTGAAGTTCTACAATAATATATACTTCCCAATTAGTTTACGATTATTTAGCTGACTAATTTAAATATTAGGTTACGACCCCACAATACTAAATGTAATATAAAGAAAGTTTACTAAATTAAAACCTACAGTATTATATGCTCTAACAAATGGCTTGATTTATTAAAAACTGTACTTTATATTTTTATTTTTTTGTTTTTGGCTTAACTCACCTTCTGCATTGACAACTATGGTTCCAATCACACCTTTACTGGCTTCAATTCTCCTCAGTGTTTCTTCAACTTCATCCTGTTTGACCAAGAAAATTTAAAAAGTACATTCTGATAAAACAGCACTGAAGGATGGTCGACAAAGAGCTAGCTAGCAGTGCCACAAAGTTAGCTAAGAGTCACTGAATAGCTACTTGAGGATATTTAACTTAAATATAAACATTGCTGAGTCTATCATTAAGTTTTAAGATATGTTAATAGCATACTTTTGACTAAATTGCTCCGCTCCTACCATTTTGTCTGCTGCGGCTCCTCCGTCTCTTCTCCGCTTGTCTCTGTTGCCAAGAGAAACGGAAGGGACGTCAGGCGCAGGCGCAGTGCAGCTCAGACGTCATTGTGTGGAAGTGGCTGTGTGCTGTTTATCTTCACTGCGAAAATGCCGGAGTTAGCGGTGGAAAATGTGGTCGTTCATCCCCTTGTGTTGCTCAGCGTTGTCGATCATTTTAACAGGTCAGTGAGCTCGGTGTTTGTGTTCAGTCCTATCGCAAATATTGGAAGTTAAATTGTCCAGAAGCGCAACGCTGCTGCTAGGCTAAGCTAATGCTAGCCCTGCTGAGTCAGAGCCCCGTTGAGAGTGAATGCAGACATGACCAAGCTAGTTAGCTCTGTGTTAGCGAACAAGAAGTGTAAGACTGTTAAATGAATTAGTAACACCGTAGGGTCGATTAGTAGTTGTGATTGCTACTGCGATCACACTAATGGCACTACCTTGTCATTCATTTCTTCACCGGTTGAAAACATAACGAACTGGGCATTGACGTTAGCTTAGCCTAAAAGACAGCTAACGACTGCCGATCACTTTTGTCAAACTATGACAAACTAGCAACTTAATGTATTCTGATCATTTGTCATTTTAATTCACAGGATAGGAAAGGTTGGAAACCAGAAACGAGTGGTTGGAGTCCTCCTGGGATCATGGCAGAAAAAAGTTCTCGACGTCTCAAATAGTTTTGCAGGTAAGTGTCACGATGACACCATTCAGAGGATCAGAGAGAGATCAGATAAATCAAGAGCAGTTCTACAAAGAAAACGGAAGCATTAGTAGCTGAGAGTTGTAATAAGATAAAAACTTAGTAGCATTTTCGTTTGCCTGATGAAGTCACACACCAGTTTGTAACCCAGGTTTGTGTTTTAAATTTAGAGTTCTTTTAGACACTTGAAAGCTCACTTGATCTTCTGATTTTCAAGCAGTTTCTTGGCATTTTTCCTGACTGTTACATTTTTACTCACTGTAGGCTTGTTTTTCACTGCACTATAAAATCCTGCCCCTCTGTGGAAACAGCACAACAATGGGTAGAAGTAAAGACAGCTCAGACATGACTCACTGTGTAGTATGACACAGTTATAATGACAGAATCATCCATCCATTATCTATACACCGCTTAATCCTCACTAGGGTAACGGGGGCTGGAGCGTATCCCAGCTGACTCAGGGTGAAGGCAGAGGACACCCTGGACAGGTCACCAGTCTATCACAGGGCTACACTTAGAGACAGACAACCAAGCACACTCACACCTACCAGTTAACCTCAACATGTTTTGTGGGAGGAAGCTGGAGAGAGAACCCACGCTGCACGGGGAGAACATGCAAACTCCACGCAGAAAGATCCCGGGTGTCCTCACCGGGACGTGAACCGGCGACCTTCTAGCTGCGAGGCAACGGTGCTAACCACCGAGCCACCTTGAAGCAGAAATTTCTTTGATTGTTTATTTACCAAAAATTAAAAAGTTTGGAATCAACATTTTATATCACATTTTTTCATGCGCCCACAGGTGTTACCATTGGTGAAGAAACATAGGAGCTCTACATATTATTGATATTTTACTATGTATATTCTTATAAGCTTTAGTACCGAAGCGTTTTTCACATTACTCTGCACATCAGCTCTAGAAAGAAGTGTCACCATGGTGATCATATCTTCAAACAACTTGCAGACAACTTGCTCCTCTGTTTACAGGTTTTCAGCCATGCTGCATTTATTTTGTAGATTTAGTATGTTTTATTTTCTTCTCAATTTCTTTTAATTTATTTCCAAACTTGTCTCATCCTTGCTTTGTGTAAATACAGCCTGCAGTTCAGCTGAACAATTTCTGAATTTTTCTCACGCGACTGATGGTCACAGCTGAGTCAGTCATTGTTTCCCAGGTGTCCTGAGGATTGCAGAATTTTTTGTTTTGTATAGGCTCTGGTGCAAACAGTTTACTTATGGTGGATTTTTAAACGAGAGGTGTAGAATTAAAAGATTTCTCTGAAAAAAAATCATGACTGTAAGCTTCAGTTTAGTTAGGTTTATTTTCTAGGTGAAACTGCACACATGATCAGTTCAGGGACTCTCAGAAAGTTGAAAATCCTCAGATTTTTTATGTTTTTATAGTTTGTGGCTCTGATAAATGGTGTAATTTTGGAAACTTAAAGAAAAAAAAAGAAGAAAAACATGCTTTTGAAACTTGCAATGCTCAGTGCAGGTTCACTGGGTGTCACAGAAGTTCACAGAAAACTTACCTCTGGATTTGTGACTCTACAGAACAATATACAGCTGAATTATTGTCAAAAATAATGAATATTTAGGGTGAATTCTCTAACTCTTCGTTTATGTTTTAGTGCCATTTGATGAGGACGACAGGGACGACTCGGTGTGGTTCCTGGATCATGACTACTTGGAGAACATGTACGGCATGTTCAAGAAAGTTAACGGTAAGGCAGTGGTTTTGTCAATGAAATTTAGTTGTGTTTAAACTCCCTGCGTTATCCTGATTTCATACTTCTGTCCTGCTTTTCCAGCCAGAGAAAGAATAGTCGGATGGTACCACACAGGGCCCAAGTTACATAAGAATGACATTGCCATCAATGAGCTCATCAAGCAGTACTGTACCAATTCGGTATGTAGCTGCTCTGCTTTTCCCTCATTTTAATGGGCATGTCTCTGGACATCACCTCCCTCTAGTCATGGTTATTCTGATGATGAATAACCCACATATACACTTCTCTTTTTATCCTACCAGGTGTTAGTCATTATAGATGTGAAGCCCAAAGATCTTGGTCTGCCCACAGAAGCGTACATCTCTGTGGAGGAAATACATGACGTAAGTGAACCATGAACTGCACCAAAGCAAGTCAGCAAGAGGAATTGTGTTTTGCTGTGTTGATGTTTATAGGCTGAAAACAAACTCAAGTTTAGATCAGAGTTTAAATTTTTGTTTCTATATGTGCAACTTGCTATTTACAGGATGGAACTCCAACGTCCAAGACATTTGAACACGTCACCAGTGAGATCGGAGCGGAAGAAGCAGAGGAGGTGGGAGTGGAGCACCTGCTGAGGTACGAAGCAAACCTTTGACTCACACACACATAGTATAGCCTCAGAGTTGATCACATTAAACAGAAATAGTCAACAACAGAAAACTTCCTGAACCAGTATTGTCCACATCCTCATTGACTTCTTGTCTACTGTATCCTGACTACAGAGACATCAAAGATACGACAGTGGGCACTCTGTCGCAACGCATCACAAACCAGGTTCATGGCCTAAAGGGACTCAACTCAAAGTTACTGGACATCCGCTCTTACCTGGAGAGGGTGGCCGCAGGCAAACTTCCCATCAACCACCAGATCATCTACCAGCTGCAGGATGTCTTCAACCTGCTGCCAGATGTAAATCTACTGGTAAGTTGTTCATGCGTGACATGCATGTGCTTCATGTTAATTTATGGCAATCTTTCAAGGGAAATTGTCCTTTGAATTATAGCGCCACTGATTTCACTCAGCCTAAAGTGATACTCGCAGAAATACTTTTTCTTGCTTAATTGTGTAATTGTGCTAATTAAAGTTACAACAATACTTACAGTTACAGGTTACATTGTTAGCAATACTGCATACTTACTGTTACTTCAGATTTTAATTTAATGCAGTGAATCACAGAGATGTGGAGTAGAAAACAAAAGGTTAAGGTTTAACCTCTAAGTGAGCAGCAGCTTCTACTTTCATCCACTGGAGGGCAAACAAAGTCTGAACTGAGGTCTAGTAAGACACATGCAGCTGAGGCTTTAATGGTGTTTTCCCAATGAGAAGTTATGACGAATTATCAAATGTTAAATTTTATTCTTAAATACTTGGCTACCAACAGGATTTGTGGTCACAGTCTGTGATAAAGCAACAACATGATTTGATCCATGGGCCGTTTATGAATGGTTTCTTTTTATCCTAAACATTTTAATCAAATATTTGCATCACATAAATCTCTGTGTATTTCAAAGTATGTATTGAATAAATATTTGTATTATTTCATCGCCAGATCCTTGGAAATTTCACATCATATAAAGATGCTATTTGTTGTTCGAACAAGACTTTCCATGTTACTAAATATTGTGGATTTCAATTGCAGGAGTTCACAAAAGCCTTCTACCTAAAGACCAACGACCAGATGCTGGTGGTCTACCTGGCCTCGCTCATACGCTCTGTGGTGGCTCTGCACAACCTGATCAACAACAAGATTTCCAACCGAGACGCAGAAAAGAAGGAAGGACAGGAAAAGGAGGAAGGCAAGAAAGAGAAGAAAGACGACAAAGAGAAAAAAGACGAGAAAGACAAGGACAAGGAGAAAGGGGACGGCGCCAAGAAAGATGAGAAGAAGAAGAAATGAGTGCTCCTCCTCTGCGGTCTTCTCTCGGATCACACCGTCTTCATCTGGATGGTGCTCTACTTTCTGCCCACAGGCACAGCTCTGTATGTGGGTCTCAGGCTAAAAGTAGGACTCTATATGGGGAATGGTGTCATTTGAGATTTGGCCTCATGGTCACCAGTGGCACTCAAAGACTGTTATTATCGTATCGAGATGATGATGCTTGATGTTCTGAACTGTGAGAACGTGTTTATGCTGTTTCCACAGTTGCCATGCTCCTGGTGTTGTGTAACACCTGGTATTCCTTTTTTGTAAGATTGAGGAAAACGTTTTGTTTCTGTATCACTCATTAAATTGGGATCATATAAGAAATGTGTTGTTTTTGCGGTTTTATCAGAATTTTAAAAAGAGGTAGGTAATTTGCTTTCAGGCAGGTGTGTGGTCATGTTTGTTTTGAGGTCACCTTCATATTTTTAGGGTC
>NW_007579335.1:103278-161294 GCF_000690725.1 Stegastes partitus | reverse complement strand
GGACCTCTCGCACCCTAAGCGAGAATCATACCCCTAGACCAACGAGCCAAGGACTACTGCTGGCTTTAAACTGATGGTCAACTTGCGTCTATTGACCACAATATTTTGATAATTTTCACAGCCAATGTGATTGTAATTCTGGTCAAAATTTGTTTATTTTAACCTAACCTGTGAGCTCTCGTCGTTTTTGTTCTCTGTTTTACTTATAACCAAAGCAGGGGGAGGACGTTAGATGATGATAAATGTAATATACAGTCTCATCATTTCTTGCTTGTGCTAACATTGGAGCTGAGTAACTCCATATAAGGGCTCATTTGGGATTTTAACCCAGGACCTCTCACGCACTAAGCAAGAATCATACCCCTAGATCAACAACTACTTTTGTCTTCGAACTGATCGTCAACTTGTGTCTTTTGACCACAGTTGTTATAGGAGGCCATCAGATGATAATGTTCTAAAGTCACAAATGGTTGGGGTGGATGGATGGGTCTAAGTCACTGATCAGCTATTTCCGCTTCTTTCGCTTTCACCTCTGGACAACATGAAACATGGCAGACACCAGCTGGCATGAAAGAATATTTACAACTTTCCCAAGTGAACACAATTCCTGAAGACATCTCTCTATTTTTGTCTCGTAGATGGGAAAAGTTTTGTTTGTTTTTTTGTTCTTCGTCAAGGCTCTTTACCGTTTTTTCCGCTCTCTTTATTACAGCCATGTGGAATGTGGCCTATATCGCACTACACAGCCTTGTTAATTCATTCTAAAGCAGCTATTGGAAATGGGCCTAAATCGCATTTTCTTTGTTAGTTTTTGCAACGTTTCACTGGACAATTATATGAAAACATGGCTGCAGAGGCAATATCCTGGCTGTTTAATCCTATCTAAAAAGACGGAGAATTTCGAAACCTAGAAGCTCATAATACATTGAAGATGTATAAAATAATTTGAAGAAAGAAATGCAATAACTGACAAAAAAAAAAAAAGGGCAAACAAAAGCAGTTTTCATGCATGTCTTAGAAGAAAAATATTCATTTTGGTTAGAATGACAAGATAGTGTAAAATATATGTTTTAATCTGTTCAATTAAATGACGCAGTTGCGACTTGGCTTGTAATTACAGTGTGTGGAAGCTTGACTGGCCAATTTACGATGAAAAATGTGAGCAGCTGTAATCAATGTTATACTTTGCAAATGCCAAATCAGCTGTATTGAGTTGTCATTCATTCCAACCCTTAATTTTCCAGCTGCAAATGATGTTTCTGCATTAATAATGACAGACGTTTATCTGTGGAGCAGAGCTTAATGTTGCAGGCTGCCAAAAAGAAATGGATTTCCATTGCCTTAGTGTCATCCACAGTAATATAAGCCGTCCTGGTTTTTGTCCTCAAACTGACAGCTCTGAAACAGGATGAATGAGAATCATCTCCCAAGGTCAAGGTCATGGTTTGGGCTGATTTAGGCTCTGAGGCCCTTCTTATTGTCAGAAAGCATCTTCATTTGAAATTCACACAAAATAAAGTCAGGTTTGACTGGCAGCGTGAGCGGGGCCATGTGGGGGTTGTAATATTCACAGAAGCGGAGCAAGATGGATGGATAGGTTTCCTTACTGCACATTGATTTCCACATTTGGGTGATTAAGTTTATTATTTGGCCCGCAGCTACATTAGCATGTGATTATCCTGAGTATCCTACAGAGAGAAGAATATTTAACTTTTGAGAACAAAGGAGGATCACGGCGGTCACCTGAGCCTCTGTTTTTTTTCCCTTTTTTTTTTTGGATGCCGTAAGAAAAACAACATGGGAGCGTTCGGCCCGGTTGCTTTGGCCTGGGACTGTGTTTAGCTCTGCGGTTCCTCTCAGTCTGCTGCCTCCTTCCCTTCTTTTCTCCGTTTCCCCTTTTCTTTCCATCCCCTAGCAAACATTTCTCCCCGACTCTTTTGTTTGCCAAGATCCAGGTTACCATGGCTACCAACTGGCGCTTTATGAGCACCTCATCCCTCATCTAAATATTCCTAGTTATCTATGGTAATGAAATGCACACACCATTATCTGGCTTAATGAAATACACTCTATTGTCTATGATTAGAAGGAGAAGGCTTTATTTCTCAGCAGTCTTGTGTTGCAGTGTTCCCTGGCTGCGATAACAACTATTGGAGCTATGGGCTCTTTTGGGCTCTGTTCTGTTGTGAGCCTTGGACAATAAAGGAACAATGTCCAGTCGCTGTGAGCAGCCCTGCAACCCAGCTTACTATATATGCTACAGTTTCTGTTTGATTGCACTAATTGGCCTGTCTCTCTGCTTCATGATAGACTCGCTGCTGCTGCTGCTGCTGCTGCGAGTTTTTGCTTCCAAACTAATGTGGCCTATTAAAAAAGACGGATTATGACTGTAAAATCTTTACATGCTCGCTGTTTTGACAAGGCTACAACATAACAGGCTGCGGGAGAAGCGCACAGAGCAGAAATAGAACATCATTATCTAACAGTATCTGAATTCAAAATCTGTGTCTCTTTTGTGGTTTTTGTATGTGGGGAAGAAAAAAGGCAGATCAGCTCCTACCCGTATAGCACTACTTATCTCTGCTGTAGCTTTCCGTGCTCTTTGAAATCCTTTGAAATATCAACAGCATCATAAAACAGATATACCGTAAAAATGTGCATCTGATATCACTTGTTCCTCCCCTCGGTGATGAAAAAGGAAAAAGTGAAAATAACAGCGAGTGTGTACTTTCACAAGAGCGCATCTGTGCGAGTGTGCCGGTGTCTATTTCCAATTCAGGCCGGGGTAATATCTGCAGATTGCGTGGTTAAGTCACTCTGCATTTCATGAGCCAGTCCTGTCACTAACAGTTATCTCCTCACTGCCCTCTGAGGAGTTGTCTAGGTGAAATGATTCTCTGAAGCTCTGAATAATGCATGAAATTACGTAATGCAAATGGAGGCTTTATTTCCCCTGCCTCTTGCAGACGCCGGGGCCTGGGCCACTGTATTAGAACAGCAAAGGAGAAACAGTGGGAGTCCCCAGAGTAAAGTGGGTACAGCGGAGAGCGAAAAGGTCAACGATAAAACCCGAGGCTTCTCCTCACATGCGGCTTTATCGAGTATGAGTCGGAGTTATTGCACGCTGCACGGGCAGAATTGCAGAGCAGAGCGGGACCTTATTCACAGGGCTATCATGGGAGGCTTATTGTGTGGAGGCAGTGAAATATTCATTAAGCAACAGCCTGGCTGGTTTCCACACTGCCTGCCTGTAAACAGAAGCCCAATCAAATATAAATAATAACAGGAGAGGAGAGTGGTGCTGAATTTGATCAGATCCAGAAATGGCTCATACGCAACAAATTAGGCTACGCTAAACTGTTGTCAAGTTCCTGCTTCAACAAGTAGATGAGCCTTCCCACCATCTTTCCCCCTCCCTCTCTCTCTCTCTTTCTGTGTAGTGGGTAGACCTGAATGGCATTAATTGCCCCCTAAGATGACGGGCAGATGAAAGTGAGGTGGTGGTTTGCTGTGGGACATGGGGGCCGGTTACAAAGAGAGGCTGAGGACGGCTGGCAGGTCTCACCGACTTCAAAAGCAGATAAAGGGCCTTTTTACACAAAAGATTCCCTTTTTTTTCTCTTTTTTTTTGCTTAATCTTCAGATTCAGGGTTTATTCGTGCCAGCCTCCTCGCCTTTGTCCACTTTGTGTCAGGTTTTAACGCCAGAGGATTAAATTGCTGTTGCGGAAATCATTGTTTGTGTTTTCTTCCAACCCGCTGCCTCCCATTGTCCCGTGACATAATCGACCGCTCGCTAACAATATGAGGGGTTCATCTCTCCCCTTTGGTGAGAAATGAACAGCGGATGGATCTGGTCACCTTGTTTGTCTGAGGAAACAGCGGCACAATATGTTGTTTTGTTTAGGCAGAGTGCTCTTAACTCTTTAAGTAGCTTTTTAAAAAATGAGGACAAGGAGGTCTTACTTTGGAGGAGCCTTCAGAACAGAGAGCGAAAACACTGAGCTGCCATTGAGTATAACAAATGTGAGGCTGTTTTCTCTTTTCTCTGCAAACAAAAGAAGCGGAGAAAATCAGAGCGAGGACATGTTGGGTCCAGAGGAATATATCAAACATGTTTAGGGCTGGGGAGCTTAGAAGCAGCAATGTGAGGAGGAAATAAAAAACAAATAAGTGATGAGCTTCTTTTTGTTTGTTCTTTCTCTAGCAGGTCCTCTGAAGTCTGGCCGGACCTTCACCTGGGGGCCTGCACACCGGATTCCTGTCATTCTCCACTGAAGGTATTGCTCTCCAGCCGCACAGCCAGCCCTCCATCTGCCCATGAATAGGACCAGTCACATTTCTGATAGCATTTAATGAAAAATCCACCCGGGCTTTGGAGAAGGGAGGGAAGGAGGGGGGTGGTTTGAAGGCTGTATGTGGAGGGACGGTGTGGGTGTTGGAGTGAGGAGTGTTGGGGGGGGGGGTGCTTGGAGAGGAGTGCTCAACAAAGAGTGTCTTTCACTGGAGTGGAAAGCCTAGATTGCTCCCCTCTCCCTCCCTCTGCTCCCTCCTCGTTCTCTCATTTTGTCTTTTTTGATTCAACATCAAAAATGTGCCAAATGACTGGGCAGAAACCCCCAGAGGTTTTTCAGTGTGTGTATATGTGTGCATGCGCTGGGAAAATGTCACACAAAGGGACAGGTGTCTCGCGGTTTAAGGTGGCATTGGTGACAAAAGGTAAAAGCAAACAATCGGTGAGGCCGCGGTGAAAACGGTGTTCCCTCCTGTAATGGAGGGACGAGTTGACAGAACTTCTCCTGAAACCAGCAATCAAAATAACATCATACCTGAGGAAAAGATTATTGTGCACCTTTAACTTTAATGGAAAATGCTGGTGTTATTTCTCTATTTTGTTTTCTACTAAACAAATCCCACAAAAAAGCCAAAAAACAGCTGTCTGTTGCGCTTAACTGAAGCCTAATTTGTTGTCATAAGTCTTCAGGAGTGACATGAAAAAAACTTTAATGATGCTGTGTTTATCGGGGACTATTTCCAGCAGCAGATTAATACAGATTTGATGCACTTGGACAGCATATGAGGCAAATTTAACTATACAGTGTACATCCATTGAAACAAAGGAATATGCCACTCAGTGCTGTGGTTCATTCATGTGCTTTTGGACCACAATGAAACTCTACAGCACAGAACAGAAGAGGTCACATACAATACTTGTTTATGGGATTTGTTGACAGTAATGTATAATAGTTTCAGTCATATATCAAAAAAAGACAAAAAATTGCAGCTCCAAATTGGCTCTTTGTCAGGGATCAATACCTCCTTACCTGGCAAAGAGTCATTTTGGGCTTTTTGCTGCCATAGAAATAGAAATGTTAAAGGGAAAGTGACAGAAATAAATCGAAGTAACTCTATTTGTTAAAGATCTGTCATTCTGTGCAATCTGTTTGAGCCAAATCAGACTACGTAAATGGCTGCCAGGAATTTCTTACAGATGAAAAGGAAACCACAAAGATAAGCACTTTGGGTTTTTATCTGCTTGAATGTTTCCGCCTTCACAACAAAATAGTCACAACAATAGCTGTGTTTCCATATTGTATTTTTAATACACATTTTAATGGAAATGGTTAAACTTGAAACAAAAAAAAAAATTCCCAGATTCGGCATAAAGTTTTCAGGCTCATCTGTATTAGTTTTTGACTTTTTTAAAAAGAGTTATTGCACATAATGGTTGATGAAAACATTTTTAAAAAAAATATGTACCGAACATTTAATAATTGATGAGCTGTTTTTGCTTTTTTCATTGACTTCTCCACCGAAAGAGCCTGAAACAAGTCCAACATCAGCAAACATTCAAGAATAGTTTCAGCTTCCCCCGACTGAAATCAACACCCAAACACTTCCCCCAATTTTTCTCTCGTAGAAGAACAGAATTCTGTTTGTTTTTCCTTCTTTTTTTATGTTTTTCATGTGCAAAGTAGCCTTTACTGCCATCTTCTGATGACACGACGCAGCCTCGTTCATTCGCTCCAAAGCGCTTAATGGAAACAAGGCTCATTTGCATTTTCTTTTTCAAAAGTCTCTGTGACATTTGCGCCGCCGAGCTTGCTTCTGAATGATTCACATTATATGGAATGACAGCTACCGTCAGAACATCTTCCAGCTTCCTACTCCTTTGCATATAACACGCAACCTAACAGGTGTGACACAAGCCTGAGAAAAGCTTTCTTCCCTCCTCTGACATCAGACAACAGGCGGCTGCCCTCACTCATTTCCCATTTCCAACAGACGGGACCCGAATGTCTTCAGCATTGCCATCATTACAATCTCTGGGGGCTTTGTGGGTTTTCTTTTTCTTTTTTATCAAACAAAGCAAACAACAGCACGGTTTTGTTTGAGTTAGTCAAAGCTCGCTTTTGTTCTCCTTGAAGGAGGTCAACCAGCCTAAAACTACCTCATTTGCTGCTGCAGCCAAGTTTATCTTCATTCAAATTTTAAACAACAAACCGCTTGAGGCGTGTTTGGCTAACAGAACAACACACACAGTGAGTCTCTTCTTTGCTCATATCTAAAATGTTAATCAATACCCCGGGAGCTTGTGGCTGGTCTTTAGAGGAATATGCAACAGTGAGCTGATCAAGAGTCTTCACAGTTTTATTTTTTTCCCAGTCCTTTGAATTGTCGACTCTTAGGATGTTCTTTTGAGAAAGTACACAGCTGAAGGGTTTTATTGTAACATGAAACATTCAAAAAATATATTTCTAAAGCGTGACACCTACCCTTGCAAAATGATTCATAGCAGAAGCAAAAAAGGAAAATGTTAAGCAGAATTTTGACGACAAGGTTTGGTTTAATAGGAAAAATTCACCCTAAAGAAATAAAGATAAGAGTTATCAAGGCTATGGCGTCTTAAGCCATTTTGCAGTCAGAAGTAAAAGTAAGAAGTGTGCTCAATACTGATTAATGTTGATCAGAGATGACGTTGTACTTAGGGGTTTTTTCTCTGTCTCTCTTTTAAAAAAAAAAAACAGCTTAACTGACTCACTAAATATCGTTAAGACATGATTTTTTTCATGAATGAAGATTGTCTTTTACATGGAATTACATAATGATGCAGTTGTTTGCTTTGTTTTTTTTAAAAGCTAAATCTGCCTGCAGCCATGCTTGTTTTGCTTTACTGGAATTAGAAAATAAAAAGGACTAATGACTAAAATGTCCAACTCAGTGATCCAGAGTGGAGGTACACACATTTGTTTTGCCAAACTAACAGATCTAAACCCAAAGATGTTAATTTAACTGCAACAGACTATTGAGATAAGCAAAAATTCACCTTTGCATAGTAGGAACCAGCAGATTATTCCCATGCTGGTGGCTCTGTGAGGCTGTCCTTCAAGTTTAATGCTAGGATCAGCATGCTAACTCACTCACAGTGACAGTGCTGTGGCTGATAAGGATGCCATTACTTTTGCAAGCATTTAGTCTTGAACAAGCAGCAACCAACCAAGACTGAAAAGTCAAAACAAATGCAGATGCTTAAAACTGCAGTTCCTCAAATGGCCACGTGAGGTCGGCTCCAACAGCGAGTCAATCCCCATAAACCGCTATGTTTAAATGCCCAACTTTACAGCAGAAATAAACATGTTTACAGCCTGGTGCAAAAATCAGGAGGAGGAATCAGAAATTGCCAAGATAGCAACAAATACAGGCCCCACTACTGACCTTTAAAATCACTCTTTTGGAAACCGATAAGTGACAGCACTGAGGCCTACTTCATATTTATATAAGGTGTTTGGACAAGTTGAAAATTAGAAAACGCAGCAGAAAGCTAAGGGATCAGTTCATCCTGAGAGAAACATTAAAGTCTGGACCAAATTTTTTGATCACTTATCTAATAATGGAGCAAACAGTTCACTTAAAACCACAAGTGTCCACTTCAAGGTGGCACTAAAAGAGGTGGTATCTCCAAATTCAGTAGAGCACATCATATGGGAACCATAAATGCAACAAAACTTCACACCCTGTAGCCAGACTGTGTATAAAGATGGATCAATATAATGTCACCCATCCTGAAGATCTGTTTCGAAGCTTAATGAACAAAGTGGTGCACTGTAAATGGAGCGGACACAGCCTTAATTATGCTCAACTTTAAGCCTTCATACAATTTAGGCTAGTAAGTTATGTAAAAATGTACCCCTTGTACAGTTTCCATGAACAAGGAAATTAGCTAAAAGAACAAAACAGTCTTTTGTACCAGGCTGTAAACACATTTATTTCTGCTGCAAGGTTGGGTTTTTTAACATGGCAGTCTATGGGGATTGGCTCACTGTTGGAGTGAGCCTCAAGTGGCTGTTCGAGGAAGTGCATTTTTTGGCACTTCAGCACTGGCTTAATTTTTCAGCCCCAGATTTTGCTGCCTGTTGTGGACCAAAGTGGTGGACAATCCCTAGAGTCATGACCCCAGAATAAGGCTGATTAATTATTTTCCAATTAGCTACCAGAATGATCCACATACTGTTTCAGTCATACATATAAACATTTAATCTACAGTCGCTCTCCAGGTTGTCTGAGACAGTAATAACATCGAGTGATGAAGTTATCTATCTCTTCATGTCCCTCTGCTGTGGAAAGCCAAGATACAGATGGCCTCTTTCTGCTTGTTGCTCCTGAAAATCATCCTTCTTATAATCTGTCCATTAATCACAATCATAAACGGCAGGTGAACAGCAGGCTCCAGTAACTGTGCAACAGTGACAGCTGGATAGTGTAAATGTTTGGAGGGAGCCGGGAAGGCAGGGCTGGGATATTTACTTGTTTGTGCGGAGGAGGTTTGCTGCACGACTGGAGCCAAATCTTAGTGGACACAATTACCGAAACTCTTGCGATTTGGTTATCAAGATAAGAGAAAAAAAAAGGCTTCCTTATGGTGCAACTGGGATGCAGCGTTACTATTAGAGGCGGGTAAACAACAGTGTAAGGGGGTAGATCTGCCCCTGCATGGAAGCCACTGAGGAGCCAGCGGTCCATGTGCACGTCTGAATGATGATTAACTGTAATTACCTAAGCAGTACCTGGCCTGCATGCCAGGAGGCAGCCCAAGATTAATGGGGCTCTGCTGAAAACGGAACAAAAGCTCACATTTCCGAGGTAATGAATCGCTCTGGTACTAAGGCGTCTTCACATGGTGCGCCCGGGCCCCCGGGGAGGTTCATTACAACGGGAGGAATAGATGGATCCTCTGCAGCATTTTCAAACAGGCAAAGCAAGCCGGCTAGCAGGAGGAAGTCTTAAATCGTCCCAGACATCCTGGTTGCTACACAGGCTCTATAACCAGAAGAGAGACAAACAGCCTTCTCAGTGCTTCTTAAATGGGCGGTAAACATTACACAGCAAACCATCTTGTTTGCCTTGCCTCGCTCTTACAAGGTGTTTAAACAATAAAGACTGGCACGGTGCAAACTGGTTAAGTAATGAGGAGAAATCTGACTAGATTGATGCCTGGGAGGCGCAAGAAAAATCGGCATGGAGTTATTGCTCCCTTACAGATTCATAAACACCAGTTGTATTTAATAAAAGAGTAAGAGAGCTGACATGCCACTCAGCATTATCTGTATTAAAGGAAGCAGGTTTCATTTGCACAGGATGCACACAGTTTGGTAAAGCCTGGAGGGCAAAGTTTTATTACAAGTGTCTCCTGTTATAAATCACTGCCCGAGGAATAACCGGCAGATTAATGGTGACATTATTTTGGTCTGTGTTGTACAGGTTAAGCTGTGGTTTGTGAAAAATGAATGACAAAAAACGGAAGACAGCCAACTGGACGATGTGTGAAAGAGGTGAGCTTCAGCATTGAGTTTTGCAGGAACGGAGTGATGAATGGAGGTGGGCATCAATTATTGGAAGTCAAACTCCTTGAGGCAACAATGGGAGGATTTACAGGCCGTGGCATTTTTCATGCCCTTGAACATGCTACCTCCAGATATGTAGGTCGATAGCGGGATGAAATACAACCTGGCTGAAGGCTTAAATGATTACACACAGGCCACATATTTCTCCCCCCATTAAGTCACGTAAATACTTGAAGGAATCGCAAGTTCAGGCATGCCCAGCTTTACATCACGCTGTGAAACCGCGGTGCCTCCAACACCCGAAGGCCTTCTTTGTTTACAAGCCTCTAATCATGTTAATGACACTTTGCTCCCGTACAGGCCGTTTCTCAATCGATCACATTGACAGAGACCAAAATAAAGTGACAACACTTAGAATTTGTGCCCGTGCACGTCTGAAGGAGATAAAAGAGATGCGAGATTCAACCTTTAAGCTGTCATTTATCAGGAGAGACAACAAAGGGAGTCAGTGCTATTATCCTCGCTGTCACCCTACAGTCTCTGTGTGAGAACATAAACACATAAGAAAACCTGCACACTTGAATAATTTATTCAGACCAAGGAAACAGGAATGTACATTATGAGGGTTTATTGAACATAAAAAACACGAGCGTTATAAAACCATACTAGTATTTTTTTATGTTAACCCATTAATTTCAACTATTATGATCTCTGAATTACTGCTGACCACTGCTTTCAGGCAACCGGTGGGAGAAACACAGTTGTAAAGGATAAGTCTTTTTCTTACTGTCAGCAGATCCAATGAAAAGACCAACAATACTGACAAATATCCTCTGTGTATCTGTACCATAGAGGTCCATTATCGTCCAAAAACTACTGAAGCATCATCCGTGCCTGCCTAGTTAATTAAAAGAGTCAAATTGCCAAGCTTAAACACCACCAGACTCAGGATGGACATAGGAGAAAGTAAGAAAGAATAAAATGCAGCAGAATCAGAGCAAAATTGTACTTTTATGTTAAAACCTGGTCCCTACATTACCCACAATCCAGCTGGTCAGTGATTTTGGGTGTGTTATGCTAGTAATAGCTACTGTAGCTTTGAGCGTCAAGCAGCAAACTACAAAGTCTGATAATCGTCCTGTAAAGAGGCTCTGATGTGTAAAATCAACAACGTTCCCTCTTGAGATGAACATGGACACTGGAGTTGATTTAGACTTCACACACTGCGTCCTCCCACTGCTGTAAACACTCACCAAACGCATGTTAATCCTCAGTAAACACAGCAAATGCAGTCTTTGCTTCTATTTGACAAGATAAAAACTGCAGCGCCCAGCTGTTTAAGGTAATTTACATATTTTATAGGGACCAATGGGCTTGAGGCTCAGTGCCAGAGGCAGCATAAGAAACTAAGAAAGTGTTGAAAAATGGATGAATGCACCGTTTGTTCATGAGATTTTTTTGACAATGAGAAACAAGTAGGGGTCAAACGGATTCTCTGATCTGATATTCAGCAATTTTCTGATCATTGCTTATGTTTTTAACCTATTTCTGATTTTAAAAAATGTGCAACTTTGGCTATGATGCAACCTCTCACTATCTGTAGTCACTTTTTGATTGGTTGATTGGTTACATGTCATGACTAATCAACAATCAACACTGAAAGATAAATATTTTAAAAATCTCTTAATTAAACAGGCGAAACATAAACAAAAAAGTTTTATGTCGAAGTTTGTGTTTTGACACCAACATTTTCATTTTTACTGACGTAATAAAGGCATTTTAACAATGTTTTGTGTTGGAGTTCGTGTCATTCTAAATTTTTACACTAAGATTTTCACGTATATTCCATCTTAAAATCAGTTATCGATCTCCTTGATAACTAATAATCAGTATCAGCCTTGAAAAAAAACATCAGTCCACCTTTGGAAAAGCTATCCTTTAAGCTATTACAAGTTGGGTTTCTCTTTTCTTAGTGAAATGAATTTAAACAAACACAATGTTCACATTCAAACCTATACAAGGCTTTCAAATATGACTGGAAACGAAGCGTGCCCACGCTGAAAGGTTGTGAATAAACTAAAAAATGAAACGCGAAAATTAGACATACATACAGATTTTATCATTTGAATTATTCATTTAATTATCCCAACATTTAAACTCAACAGTCAGGGCTTCTCAGTCTTCTGTTGGCCTTTCTCTCTGTCGGTGTTTAACAGCAGATTATCGCTGATGAGTTCGTCAAGGGTACACAAAAGACTTTGCTCCTGCTCATTTCTTAGCAATAAATACTCCACACGCAGGAATGACAGTGTGGACAAAAGACTAGACGTTAATTTATCTTCCCTATATGACCCTGATGCAAATGAGGAAAATGAAAGCAAGCAATCAATTCCCTAATTGGGTTTGCGCTATTTTAACTTGTTAAGGGGGCCTCCGTCTAGATTAAAGGGAAGGTCAATTTCTCATTGTGGCAGTTACTGTATTCATTTCACAGTGCAACAAAGGAATCTGCCAAGGCTTGGAGGGATGCTGCAGTAAACCAGATGCCTCCCCATGGTGCGAGTCCACCACCACCACCGCATCCAGTTCATCTCAGGTGTAATTACAACATGACACAATGGTTTGGTCAGAAATTCTACGTCTGCATTATGTTTTTAAATTGCAGGTCATCTCTGTGCTTTTGTAAAAGATTTTTCACAGCATTTCTGCTAAAAACAAACTTAAATTTTTCAATTATTTGAAAATGTCACAATATTATTAATGAATAAAGGGCACGTGTTGTTTATGACCCAGAAAGATGAATGTCCTAACTGTTGGTAATACAAACGAGGGCTTCCCTTATATAGTGTTTTTGTTTTCTAAGGCTGATACAGATATTGATTATTAGTGATCAAGGTGACTCATATTTAGAATTGAAATATATTTGCAGTAAATGTTAAAATATTGGTGTGAAAATTTTGAGTAACGCAAACACAGACATTTTAAGATGTCTTTTGGTCACTTTTAGTTGAAAGGGATTTTTTTTAACATTTATCTTTTAGTGTTGTTCGGTTATTACTCATATTCAGAAAATGCTGTCACCAGAGAAGACAAAGTGATTAGACCGTAAAACAAACAAACAAACAACCCCCCAACATTTTTAACAATATTTTTCCAGTTTTGTTCAATTCTAGACAATAGCTAGTAAAATAAAATATAGATTTTTACATGTTAACCATAAAAAATAGACTAAAATTGTAAATAATATCCATATCATTTTTAACAATAATTCATTCTTATACAACATTTAACTGTAAAATGACACTGTTTTTGTTGTATTTCAATTAGTGCATTTTATTAATTTTTTAAAATTTAGCCTTTATTTAACCAAATATACGAATTTTACAGAAATGTTTGAACTGTTATTTCAGATTTTTCCTGTTTTGTTAAATATTTTTTTTAAAGTGTGTTATGTACTTAATTGCAATGAATACAAACAGACTGCAGTTAAGCTAAAGAAAATAAAGTTGGACCTAAAGTATGATCTTTTCCAGTGTATAGATAGAGAGAGGCGACTGCATCAGAGCCAAAGAAGCTCATTTTACATTATTTTATGAGGAACTGGTTAAAAGATTACGCTACTGATAATTGGGGAAACACTGAATATCGGGTTCTGATGTAAACAAGCTGTAAAGTTCCTGAAACTTGAGTGTTTTTTCTTGTTACGGTAAATGTTATTAGGCGACTAAATGGGCACGACCTCTAATCTACCTTCGATCTCTGTGGGTGTGTTGTTTACTGACGGCATTGAGTAACCACCATGCAGCTGTCAACAGATTTTAATTTAAATAAATCCTGATTGTTGTGCAGACACACACAGCATCACATGTTCCAGCAACGACTTTAAACCAGTGAAAGCAGCACAGACGGAATACTTGAAAGCAACCTCTCCTGCTTCCTCAGCTGACCGAGCGAACTGCAAGAACTTGTTGTAAATAATGCACAGCGGAAAAAAAAAAAAAGAAAAGATTTTGACTTTGGTGTGTTGCTCCAAAATCCACACACTGATGTGTTTGTAGTATCATTCCTTTAGAGAAGACAAGCAAACAGCAGCAGCCCTGCTAGGGAAGGTTATGAAGTTCAAGCCGAGGCCTGAAAGCCGAGCGGCTGCAGAGCTGCAGCGGAGCATTTATTTTGGCTTCCTGGGACGCAAATCAGACTGTTGATATACAGCATGAGTCAGCTACTCCCTCATGTCACATCAATAGTTTATTTACCAGCGGAGAGAAACCACAGAATTAGAATAAAAATTGGATTATGTACCCCTGCGCTAAAAGCAATGCATTCAATTACTGCATCTGAAAACTTCTCTTGAGGGGGAGTGAGGAAGATCTTTTTGCTGCATAGCTATTTATCAAAAAGGAAGGAGTGGGAGAGAAACATGTCATGTCTGCTGGTTCAGTCCTGTTACTATGTTTTCTTGTTCCTGTTGGGAGGGAGAGAAATCTGTTAAAAGCTCTACAAACCACACAGTCTTTTAACAAGATGCACTTAATCATGCTGCTGTTTGCTTTAGTTAAGTAAGGGATTGGCTTTGTCCGGACCCAGAGTGGCGAGATGTTGATTCCAGCCGGTTTGTGAACCCTAACCTCTTTATCAGCCTTTATCTGCATTTGAACAGGTTTGTCGTGGGGGCAAAAGCTAAGCGGACGAACGAGATTAAATATAGGCCCATTTTGCGAGTTGTTAATGTATCAACCGCATGTCAAAGTGCTGCCGATGGGTTCACCCAGAGTTCATGTTATTAGTATTACAGGCCTTTCATGCTCTCAAATCTCACACAGATCAAAAGGGCTTTGTGAGGTATGCCACCATCAGCCAATTAATGCCCACGAGTACAGCTGCTCTGCCTGGAAGGTCGACACTAAGCACTTTTCACTAGCAAAACGCCTCAACTTTTTTTTCTTTTCTTTTCCCAACCTCGTTTTTAGGTAATTATTCAGCTCTTTGGGAAGGTTTTGTAATTCACACCCCAAACGTTGCGTAACAGGAGTCACAAGAGTGACCTTGAACTGCTTGAGTCAAATAACAAACACGCTGAGCCCGGAGAGGGAGAGGGATCTACGCAAATCCCACCCACATTAACGGCAAGGAGACGCAGCCGGGGAGACCGAGGAGAGGCATTTTGGGCTTAGAAGAACACTGCTTCGGATAAAATCTCAAGGACAATGGTTACTTTTCAGGCATTTAACCAGCACCCTGAAACTTAGGGTGGCCTGAGATTACTGTGGAGGGCTTCTCACTGGAGAAAAATGCAACAGGATACACGGCTGCTGCCTGAATTAATCTGGTGATGGAACAGTAAAAAAAAAAAAAAGAAGAAACGCCTCCTCCTCTTCAAGTCACAGCTTCCTCTGACCTCATCATTAAATCCAAATTACACCAAGAGACTTGAATAACGGTGCAGACAAATCACGCTTCAGCAGCTTATCATGACTTTGACTTTATTATTCCTAGTTGTGAGTCACATTCGGGCTCTTCTGAGCTGTTCCACCTACACCAAGTCTTTGGTCTTCTGCTAAATATATGTCTGACATGAACACTCTTGAGTCGAGGCTGGAAGTTGCTCTGGGCCGACCCGTGATAAACTGTAGTTGTTTGCATGCAAGCGTCACTATACTTCAACAGATTCTGCAACGGAAAGAGCATGGCAAAAATTTTTAATGCACACAAACTACAGAACCGTACCGTCGATCATTCCACGGCTAGAACAAACCCAGCATTGTGATTACAGCTTCAAAATCAAACGCGGCGCATTGAATGTGCCGATAGAAGAACTATTTAACAGCCTTTAAAATGAAAGCAAATAGTTTGCGGCCCTAAAGTTGAGGGATAAATATAACGCTGCCACCTAGTGGGGACTGAACGGCAACAGAAAAATCTGTTGAATCGATTTTAAAAGACACAAGAGAAAAAAAAATTTAAAAAAATCACAATCGCACAATCTTTAAACAGATGAGATCACAGATAATCCCTGACAAACTCCAACAGCCAAGGAATGCTGAAAGCTTGAGGCACGATGCAACTATAAAAAGGCACATGGATTGTTACCATAGTACAGTAGTGGGATGTAATTTAGGGTTTCCTTTTTATTCATACAGCAGCGATGGCCGTCATGGTGCACAAATTTCCCAAAATGCAACAAAATGTGAAATCCAAACACAACCTTTTTTTTTTTTTTTTTTTTTTTTGTTGCCAAACAGAAATCAAAACAAGCAGGCTGTCACCACCACCACCGCGTCAAATCTGAGAGGAAACACTGCATGCTGGCGTTTTCTTTTTTTTTTTTTTGTTTTCATTTTTGATTTCCTGCGTGTGACATGTATCCCAGTCTATTGGTGAATTTGTCCCTGTCAATGTTCTTGTGCTCCGGGATGTGTTTGTAGATGCAGTCCTGCCTCGTGCAGCCCGTCGTCCTCCAGAAGAAGCACTCTCTCTTCTTGAACATGCTACAACAACAACAGGAAAAACTACTGGTCACGGAAAGATTACACCGTAGGGGAGGTGTGTCAAAGTGTAGTAAAGCTTTAGAATAAATAGACTAATTTATTGTTTAAATGTAGGCGCAGGAGGCCAGATGTGATGAGGTTTCTTTGTCAGTCTTTACAGTGAATTAATACACAAAATATATGGTATAATTCGCACTTGTAGAAGAAAATATGAAGTTTTCAGAAGCGGTTTTAAAAACTGGCAACTCATCTGCATACGTAGTCATAGATATTTCTGACATCCACACAGTTTAAAGTTGTACAAAAAGATATGACCAAACTACAAGTTCTTTGGTTTTAATTATGAAAAAGTTCCCGTCATTTCCAGACTATAAGCCGCTACTTTTTTCACACGCTTTGAACACTGCGGCTTAAACAATGACGCAGCTAATTTATGGATTTTTATGATTTTTACGAATTTGCCTTGAGACAAAAGTGACGTTGAGAGCAACAAGGAAAGAGAGACTGAGGAAGTGACAAAGTAATTCTGAGGCTGTTCAACTCCGACACTGAAGAAGACGACTTTAGTGGTTTTAGTGCAGGAGGAAGATGAAGATAGAGATCAATGACTTTTCCTGGTAGGCTGCTGGATGTTTTATTTTCTTAACCAGCCGTGTTACAGTTCAGAAAAAAAGCATTTATGTATTTGTGTATGTTACCGCTACGTATTTAATTAAAAGTTAAAACATCTTTCTGTGTAAATATCTCATGTTCCAACGTGGACACCTGCAGCTTAAAGACAAGTGCGGCCTGTATATGTACAAAACGTGTTTTTCTTTTTAAAGTTAGTGGGTGCGGCTTATATTCAGGTGCGCTCAATAGTCCACAAATTACAGTAAACTGATTATCGATACAGGAGAAATAATAGTATGTTGTTACCCTGGACGTGAGCTGTTGTCTGTGGCAGCTGTTTTGGAAACACCGAGTCCAGTGTGGATTTTATACGGATATCGAACCGTCAGAGGAGAACCATCAAACACCATTCCCTGTAGAGGAAAAACACAGTCATCAGGTCACTTCAGGTCTATTAATGCACTAAATGCTGCTTAAACATGTTTGTAAAACTCTCAACCAGAGCTGTAAAAAACAAATCCTGTTACATATCGTGTGTCTAGTGTTCACAGATACTCAAACGCAGTAAATCTTTACAGCTGTAATGACACCTACATCCGTTTTGTTCTTCATTATATATTAATCTGACCACTATTTTCTTCAATAACAGATTTATTATTTGGTCTACAAAATGTAAAAAAAAACTCTAAGTGCAAGTTGACGTCTTTAAATGTGTTTTTGTGTTCGAGCAAAAGTTCAAAATAATAATAACTAGATTTTAAAAGGCATTAAAAACTGTACCTAAACCGTAGCAAGTGATTGTTTTGCTTATAAAGAGTCTAACCCTTATTTTAACCATCAGTTCATTTACAGTCAACTAATTGACTCATCATTTCAGCTCCAGTTTGGTCTATGGTGGCTTAAGAATCATAAATACAGTCGTCTGTTTTCCAGCTGTGCAAATAAGCAAAAAAAGTGTTAAAGAAATGTCTGAAGTGCAGGAAAAAGTTTATAACTTTCATGTAGCTCTTTAGCAAAAGTCCCTTGCATTCTCTAAAAATCACAGTGCTCGTAACTACCTCATTACTAACTAATAACAAACTTTAAGCAAATTTGTGAATCATTTTTTGAGCGTGTATTCGGCCCATCAAAGTTCTACAAGAGAGCCACAAACCCTAGGAAATGAAAAGCTGCTCTACAGAGAAACAGCCGTCGGGTTTCATCTCAGGGCTGATTTGTACGATGGAGAAAGTAATGCTGCAGTTTTGGGGACGCAGACGAACTTTAAAGCATAAATAAACTTTACAGAGGAAAGAAAAGTCACATCTTTAAAGACATGCAATCAAAATAAGTTTCCAGCTTCCTGCTCTTTAAATAACTCTCCAGGTTGTGAATACAAACAGCTTAAAACACATTGTGGTTTACCTTCTGGCTTTGCACTTGGGATATTTTACTAATAAAAATCCTTTGTTTTCAGTCTGTAACACTTTGGGAATCTACACATTTTTAAGTTCAAAATGTTCAAACCCATTAAAAGATACAGCCTAAGATCCTGGCCAGTGTTTGAAGTAAAAAAAACACCAAAGCTACTGATTGTGAACGTTTCCACAAGGTCACTGCTTCAGTGTGGATTATTGTTCTAACAAGAAAACATCTCCAGCTCCACACTTACTCCACTGGTAGCACATAATTTGATTGCACCTTTTTCTTGGGCACAGCGTGGTATTAATTAACCTTGCATGCTGATGAATACTTAATTTGCATACCCTAGTTTTGTACTGACTGAATGACTTCATTATAAAACATTCTGACCAGAAATTTGTTCATTTTGTCACCAGTCTTTTCCTAGAAGTCATCTGATATCACACCTGTAAACTGGGCCGCACATGCTGAAAATCTGCTCGTCAACAGGCACTAAAATGTACTGATGTTCCCTAAACGTCTCACATTTAGATCCTGATAGGAAGCTGCAGTTCCCTCAGACAGATGTGTGACCGAAAACGACTTTGAAAATGGGGAACTAAGGCGTTCTCACAACAGTTTTACACAAGTTGAAACCAAGCTAATCCACATTTGCTTAGCAGAAAACCACTGTAGACGATGGCGCTTGTGCAACTGTGCGAAGCCAAATGCATGACTGTGAATGATATTTATTTAATTTTGCAGCCCTAGTTCTTATGTTTGCCAGTTGTAATTGAATGTAGAGCTTCTTTTTCCTTCACTGGGTGAGTCAGTAAGTTCCTGCCTGCAACTGCACCCCCTTCCTCATTTTTACATTTTTTTTAATTTTTATAATAAGCGGCTGCAGAACACTTTATTTTGGGAACATGCAACAGCTTAATGGCTTGTGCATGCATCAGACAGTTGCAAGACTTTCCACCTCTATGTCTAATGCAGTAAACCAAATCAGGATAATGATCATCATGCACAAATATGACTCAAATTTTAACTCGCATACTGTCAAAAAGCGGTCACATATGCAGCCCTTTAGGTCGCAGTCCGGAGCCCTGCAGTAGGTGGCATCACATTACCAGTTCTGCTGCTTCAGCTCTTGTAAGTGGCTCAAATTTGACACAACAGCCAAATGTCTAAACATGCATTATGTAAATATCAATCAGAGGGAACCGATACGTACATTAATGCACTGGATGGCTCTCTCACAGTCCTCCTTTCTGGTGTAGTTCACAAAGGCACACTGATGCTCCAGCAGCATTTTGATGCTGTAGACTGTCCCGGCTCTGAGAGGGCAGGAGAGGATATTACACAGCTTATGTAAACAAGGACGCTTCCGTCTGCCCGTTTCTCATGGACGTTTCCAATTCATGCATGAGAAAAGGAATGCCAAAGAGATTTAACGATGAATCAATCGACAGAAAATGTAATATTTTAAGAATCAAACAATCCTTGGGAGACTTTAGACACAAAAAAATGCAGTTTCTAGCATTTCAAATGTGAACTTTTGAGGTTTTTCTTTGTCAGACATGATAGTAAACTGAATATCTTTGACTGTTTGTATGACAAAACAGCATCTGAAGAAACTGTGGGGACTTTTAACAAGCATTTTTCCACTATTTTCTGACACTTTAAAGAGAAAAACAAACAATCGAAACAATAATCAGGTAATCGATAGTCAAAGAAAATTCAGAAAAATAAATACAAGCTTGGCCGAGGTAGAAACATTAGCAGATCACTATGAACACAACAGAATTGCATTGGATTAATTCACAATTTGGTCTTCTTTTCTACAAATGTGATTACTGTTTGTGCCACCTTTGAATGAAAACCTAAAAAATGTTTTTCTGACATCTCCACTGAAAGCAAGTAAGTTTGAAAATGCAAGTGCTCCTATTTTACCTTCACTGTGAATTGCGCTGATTTTTAAAATATTTTTATTCACATTTAATTTTTTACTGTAAACGGACACAAACAAAAACATGCTCTGAGGCGCGAAGGAGGCAAAAATGGTGATACTTCACCTGCTGAAGAGCTCGTGGAGTTTAACGTAGGTCATAGCAGGAGCCAAGAATCCGACCCAAACAGGGAAAAGATTCCTTTTAACAAAACAGCAGAAGAACCTTAAATTCAAACGTCTTTTGCACTCGAAGCAAAATTTAAAAAATGGCATCGAAAACCTTAAAAACATCTCATCCTGCTTCCTTTTAACATCAAAATCAAAGTTACACAAAATTCAGTAACTCATCTGATTTCTTGCTTAATTTCATCATAACTACAAAATACATGAACAATTTAAGTCTGTCTTAAACAAACATGAAGTAAAACTTTTGGTTTAAAAACGTAACTAATAAACGAGAGCTTACGGTTTAACAGGATTCCTGGAGGGGGGCGTCGGCGAATGAGACTTTGCTCTGCTATGATCCGAAGCCTCAGACTCTCTGACGTGCTGCGTTCGAGGACGGCTTGTCTGTTGGACAATCCATTCTCCCTCGTCGTAGTGTTCCTGCACCACTGGCGGGTCTGCGTTGTCCCTTCTGGCGCCAGCACCTGCAGAGAGCGAACCAACAGCAGAGCCGTTCAGATCACAGCGATGGAATCTTTCCAACGCTGAGAAACATCTTTTTGTATTTACCTCCAGGACTTTGGGTACCATCGCCGGCAAACAGAGCTTCCACAGCCTCCTCTAACGAGGCGTGAGTCTTCAAGGCCTCGGAGCTCTGAGCCCAGGTGAAGCCCATTTCCTGAAATACAAAAAAAACCTCCTGAGCTAACAACATATAAACATACAGACATTAAAGACTAAGATTTTAACTACTGCTCTGACCAATACTGCTTGTCAATCGGTACTTTAATCGTACTCTTTGTATAATTAAGATTGCTTTACTTTCTCATACCTACTGGATATAAACAATCCTTTAGAAATATTTTGTGCTGTTTCTACCTTTTTAAATGTGAGGTTTTGAGGTATTTCTTTGTCACACAGGCATTTTTGAAAACTATTTTCTAACACTTTACAGAGAAAAACTAATAATTGAGAAAATAATCAACAACTGGTGGGAAAACAGTCACAGCAAGAGCAGAGGAAATTGTATTCATGTTTTATTTATTCTTAGAGCTTCAAGGAGGATTTCTGCTTCTTTTCAGCTGCTGTGCTGAGTGACAGTGTTTTTAGCTTTTTAGCCACTGGGGACTTTTGCATTTTCATTTTTGCCTTGTAAATAGTTGAGCAGGAGGGTTTCCTACCATGAGGTGCAACGTCTGCGCTCGTTTCAACTCCTGTGCGGCCTCAGCACTCGTACTTTCCAGTTTCAACACCTCCTTGTAGATCAGCGAAGCTTCATAGTACCTCTGGAGAAGACGTATTTGGAATATCACAGGAAATAAGTTAGGATTTAAAATCTTAAACCAAGAAATAAACCTGAAAAAGCTGAAGAGTTACAGGAAATTTCCAGTTTGTTTGGTACAGCGAGCTTAAAATAATGCAGTCAAACAATCCCTTAGAATTTCTTTAAAGCAAAAAAGTAAAAAAAACAAGTGCAGTGTCTAGTTTTTCAAATTTACATTTCTTTTACGTTTTTCTGTCACACATGATTGTGAACAGAATATATTTGATATCTGAGTAAATTGTGAGAAACAGGCATTTTTTACACTTTAGAGAAAAATGAAAAAAAACAGTCACAGCCACAGAAAATTCTATTTAAATAAATAAATAAAAGCAAACTTTTGCGATATATTAGGTTCACCAAGCTTAAAATAAAGCAGTCAAACAACCCTTTAGAAAAAATGTGCCATTTCTAGCTTCTAAAATGTGAAATTTTTAGCTTTTTGTGTCATACATTGTACATAGTTCACAGTAAATTGTGAGGAAAAGGGCATTTTTTCACTATTTCCATAAAGAGAAAAACAAATAATTGAGAAAACAATTAAATAATAATTAAAAACTGTTGCAGAAAATCATTACAAAAATTAAAAATACTAACTTTTAGTATCAGTTTATTAGCTACATCAAGCTTAAAATAACACAGTCCAGCAATAAATCCTACTTTCATGACTTGTAATTTTCAGTTTTTGTAAAAACGTTGAGGAGGAGACTCGTAGTTTGTCGTGCTGTTAAGTATTTCTGTTATTCAGACAGATGTTCCCTTTACGCTGTAGGTGAATAAAGACAGGTTAAATGACAGTATGAAGCAACGCAGCGCCGCCTGCATGTTCACACAGCTGAATCAACGCCTCTCAGCTGGACATTATCACCTTTATGATGGTGGATTTATTGCAGGGCTGCATCAGTTTCAGCTTCACAATAAACCGGCGACTGAGTGTCCATCGCAGTTTATTTGCCGCTGATATACAACAAAAGCTCCTTTACAGCTGCATCTCAAAGCTGTACGTTGTAAATTAACTGTGTTGACTATACGGAACATTTTGTACAATTATAGGTCTGAAAAATGTCGATCCAGTTGCATCATTCAGAGGAAATATTAAAAAATCATTAGAAGAATTATGAGCGGTGTTAACTGGAAAGAGAAGCAGCGGTTTACCTTGAGCCCGCAGAGAGCTTTCCCTTTCCTAAATAGACCTTTTATCCAGTTCGGTTCCATGGAGAGAGCGAGGTCTGCATCCCTGAGTGCGTTTTCATGCTGCTGTAATCTTTCATAACAGAGGGACCGGTTTCCAAATAGCCTGAAACACGAGCGCAAATACAATTTGTGGCCGTTAATAGTAACCGCTGCTGTGTGGTTTAACGACAGCTTAAGTCAATTTGAGTCCATTTCCTTACTTAAATTCCTTTGGGTTGTGCTTAATGGCGTCAGTAAAGAATCTCACTGCCATTTCAAACTGTCCAGAGGCAGCCAAACGATTCCCCATATCTGGGAAAAAGAAGAGAAACAACGGCGATGCCCGTTTCAGTACTTTCACTTCTTTTTTTTTTTTCTTGTTTAATGTCAAGGTCAGTAGGAAGATTTTACTTACTGGCAAGCTCGATGCTTCTTTTTGCATACTCATCCACAACCGGATCCACTGTTTTCTGTCAAAATTTGTATTTCAATTAGTCTGACGCACGCACTCCACTACAGGAAACACTACATTTGCATACAGGTTTCTGTTAAACACCAAGTTGTGATGATTTCAGGCACAAAACAGGAATTATTTGAGCATAAAAGAACCAAACATGAAGAAATATAACTAAAAAGTCAGACTTCAGTGGGTCTAATCTGATGATAAATATAACATTTCAGCCAGTTCCTAGTTACTAATATAACCACAGAAAACAAATTATAGTTTAGTTGGTAAAATAAACAACTTTGAGATTATTTTGTAGATTTTTGATAATCACGCCTCTACATTCCCACCTCTTCCTTGGTTTCAGGCTTCTCTTCTGTTTTCTTTCGAACTTCAGGTTTCTCAGCGACCTCTGTCTTTTTCTCCTCGGGCTGCCGAACTTCAGGTAATTTACTTTTCTCCCTTTTTGTTTCTTTTGTAGGATTCTGGTTACACGTCTCCGCCGGCGCCGATTTAGCAGAAGCAGCGCATGAATTATTTAAATCTTCTTCCTGTGGTGGACAAGACGAGGCGGTTGTGGGATAATCATCTGCAAGGTACTTTTGTGAAGCGATCACGTCATTCTTAAAATCACGATTTATGCCAGAAAGCGTTACGGCTACGCATTAACTGACTTTGGCGTACAACAAATCCTGATACAACCGCAGATTGTTAAAGTTTATGAAAAGAAAACTGAGATTCTGTTCCATGTCAAGCAGAAATATAGAAACCTCCACAAACCTTTTGCTCCTCATCTTCTTTCTTATTCACCGTAACAAGAATTTTTTCTTCAGCATTATTACTTTGCTCATCACGTCCAGTTGCCTCGACTGCATTTTGAGATTCACCACATTGAGAGGACTCATCTGCCTCTGCATTACTTTCAATTATAGCGGTTTCTTTTGGATTGTCTGAAGAGTCTGACTTGGCTTGTTCTTCCTCCTAAAATGACAACAACAACAAAACAGCATTACAAGTGATCAGCATGAATTTTTAAAAAAACGGATTTTATTTCCTGACTGTAACACGTTCATGTACAGTCGTTCTCTAATGTATTCACACGGTTCCATTAAAGAAAAGGCAAAATTCACAAAAGTCACTCAAATAACTAGAAACTGAAAAAAGTAATAATAAATAAAAATTTGCTAAATTCTAATTTAGTGAAATAAGACATTGCTTTGGAATTGTGGGTGAAAAGAATAATTGAAAAAAAAACAACCAAACTGTCCCAGTCAAATTGGAGCCCTTTGCTGATGAGCAACAGGTGCAGAAGTCTGATGGAGAGTTACAGAAAACACTTGATGGCAGTGATTTGCTCAAAGGGTTGTTCAACTAAATATTAATTCATGGGTTCCATCATGCTTGTTTGCTTTTCTTTTTTTATTTCTGTTGAACCACAATTCAAAAGCAATGTCATGATTTTCATTGAATCTTTTGTCAATTCCAACTTATTTCAGTGACACCTGTTTTTGTTCCTTCTTTAATGGGAGGCTATGAATACATTTGAGGACGACTGTAGCAGCAACAAGAACAAAACTAGACTTACATGTAAATTTTCTTTTAGTGCATTCTCCTTTTCTAAACGTTTCTTTTCTTTTTTACGCTGTAACGAAAAGAATGAAACATGTTGTGAGCCGCCGTCAAAGAAAAACATTCAGATAGTGTCAAATTATAACATTAAAGCATATGCTGACCATTTTCTTGCGCTTGTTTTTTCTAGTTTTCTCCTTACGTCGCTCCTCTTCTTCTATTAATTCCTTTGCAATTTTATCAGCCTCCTGAAAACAAGCATGTGTGAAAAGGGGGGTTAATTTCTTAATCTCTTTATCTATTTTCCACAAAGTGCATGAGTCAGCGAGAAACTTGCAGCCCGGTTTCATTTTCAAACAACAGAAACCGAAGCGTGGCACCTCATCAGTGAGTTGCTTTATCTGAGGATGCGGTTCTAAAGTCCTGTGAGCAGCTCTGCTTGGACGATAATAGCGATCATCATCATTGTCCTCCTCCTCATCATCATCATCATCATAGTCATCGTCCTCGTCTGAATATATGAGATCGTCCTCTAAGGGCTTTAAAAAATTTAAACCTGCAGGAAAATACAAAAAAAAAAGACCACACATTTACTCCAGTGCCCTTCTTTTAAATTACACACAATAATCTGAAGGTCAAAAATAGTTTAATTGTATTAATATCTGCTAAAATCTGCTGATTTCTATTATTCCTAAAGATTTTTTTGTGGGTGTTTGATGTTGAGGGATTCGACATTAATCAGTATTTTCACTGTATCATAAATCCAGAAAAGGCCTCACCGAACAGGGCAGGCGCGAGGACATCCAGGAACGAGCCTGCAGAAGTGCGTCCATTTATGTAATCCACCATCGACTCCTGAACAGGGAAAAAAACAGCAACTTCAACGCATCCATCAACCTGAAACAATCAGGTGGCTGACAGAAAATTAAACAGCAACTAGCTTAACGGGAGATTAATCATCTTAATACTTTTTCATTGGTTTCTGGTTCCTAAATGTTTGCTGGTTTCACTCGTCTGTAGTTTTTATTAGCTTCATTAACAGAAGAAGGCTGTGAGAACTGTAGAAAACGCCAGTTAAAGGACTTTCCAGTGGAGAGGTGACAGAATAAACAGTCTGACAACGTATACTGAAACCAGGGCAAAACAATTAATTGATTTCAAATTCAGAAAAATCCGATGAGCACATTACAAAGGCTGCAATTAAGGACAAACGAGGTGAAGCGATCAAATAATGAGAATAATGCTTTAATTCAGGTTTATTTCATTTGAGGAGATTAAAACTTTCATGGGTTATTTATGCTTGTCTACTGATTAGTGTTTAATACAGGGATCAGGCACGCTGTTGTTTGACTGTCATTAGGACAGCAGGTAATTATTCTCATTGCCGATGAATTGAATGGCTGTTTGGTCTATAAATGTCAAAATAAATGAGTGAAATGTCGATCCCAAAGTCCAAGGTAATGCCCTCAAATGTTTTGTTTTGTCCACAACCCAAAGATATTCAGTTTACTGTCACAGAGGAGGAAAGAAAACCAGAAAACATTCACATTTAGGAGGCTGGAATCAGAGCGTTCAGCCTGTTTTTCTTCTAAAAGTTGCTCAGGCCAATTATTCGACTATTAGAATAGTTGGTGACTCATGTAATAGCTGACAATTAATTGACTAATCGTTGCATTTCTACCTGACAAAAGCCAGTTTGTTCCAGTTTCTAAAACTTCTCTGTTTTATATCATTGTCTATTTAGTATTTTTGCATTTTGGACTGTTAATCAGAAAAACTGTTATTTATATCAGACATTTAAAACAATAACTGTTGAGCCAAAGGGTTTTCCAGTAATGAAATAAGATTGGTGTCATGAATTCACCTAACCACCGTACATATTAAGGTTAAAACCCGACAATATCACACCAAATATTTACTAAGCTGACTCAGTTAAATATTAGATTAAACCCTGCAATATTACATGTCATAGAAAGTAGCCTGATTAAAATAAACAATAAGGTTAAGACCCTTCGATGTCATATATCTAATGAAAAATTGACCTGATCAAATAAATATGAAGTTACAATTCTACAATATTATATATATATAACACACATTGACCAGATAAAACTAAATATTAAGGTTAAGAACCTAAAATGTTGTATTAAATACAAATGTATATGACCAAATATATATATATATATATATATATATATGAAAAAATGTATCTGATTAAATTATATATTACAGGTTCAGACCCTACAATATTATATATTATGCAAATTCATCTGACTAACATAAATGCTAAGAACCTACAATATTCTAAAGTAAATACTGACTGGTTAATCAGCTATGGGAATAATAATTAGTCACGGCAGTAGTCAGCAGCATCTGTGACTAAAGGTGAACGATAATCCTGAATTTGCATAACTGACTCTAGATAAACAACTGTTGCAACATGTCATAAACCATAATTAACAATGCTGATTGTCCTCCAAGCTGCAGCACAGGACCCTATTGAACTTTAGTTTGATTAAAACCAGCATGACCAGTTATGGCTCAACAACAGTGACACGATCATGTGCCACGGTTTGTGTCACTCACATGTGTGCGCATGAGCCGAGAGTTTTCCCGGATTACGGGTGACGGAGCTCCACCTGGCAGGTAGAAAAGGTGTCATCAAGCATCACAAACAGGGTTAACTAACATAGCATAATAATAATAATTTTAAAAAAGCCATCACAGTCAGCAGTCACGGTGATAAAAACGACATTAGCAGCTCTCTGGACGTTGTCCCAAAGCTAAAACATTAGCTAGCTGCTGAGCTAACGAGCTACATATATGAATCTGCTCAAGTTGTCGGGAAATGAAACTTAAGACACGAAGAAGAAATCCCAGCAACAGAGGACAGTCCCTCATTTATTCTCACCTTTAACGCCGTCTTTCTTTCTGGGCATGATGTCAACGTGTTTCTCTGAGCCGTCGTCTCACACCTGTGTTTAATGATCTAGGTGGCTTGTTTCCGCGTTTTGGATTTTGGACTGTAGACCTGATTCTTCTTCTCCTCCTCCTTCTCCTCTGTTTGATTCCGCTTCTTCTTCTTCGGTTCTTCTTTTTGATCTGTTTGGGGAAAAAAGGGAATTAGGGCTGTACCGCCACCAACTGGTAAGGAGGGAGGGTCAGACTGTTTTGCATAATAATAATAATAATAATAATAATAATAATAATAATAATAATAATAATAGTATACTTTCCTCTCGGGTCAAATCAGTTTTTTTCTGAGATGCTGAAGCATGATTTGAGAGCGCTCTCTTCTTGAGTTGTCTCGGAAAATATCTATATTTTCCGAAACAACTTTGATCTTTCTTATTTTGTGAAACATTTTGTTTTCTTTCTGCCTCATATCCCTCACAGTGTACTCTCTTAGAATTAGGAGAGTCTCAAGGAAGTTGTCCAGTCAGGGTATTTCACTGTGGCATGCCATTATATTCAATATTACATAGAAAAATACCTAAATAAATACATACATACACTGATACATGCATACATACAGAAATATATTAATTTCATATCAATATTTATTTATTTTATTGGAACGCCATTATTTAGGTTTTTTCATATTTAATACAAATATTTAAAATCATTTCATTAGCTTAAAAAAAGACAAAAGACATTATAGCATGTAGAGATCACTCAGAAAAAATATAAACATACAAAAAATACAGGGATTTGTTAAACATGGCAAAGTCCAAGCTGCAGACAGGAATAAAAGACAAGAGCTGTTTTATTTTTGAGACATGTGGCGATGTAATTCTGCACTTTAGAAGCCAAATCTGAGGAAATAAGGACTTGAAGCTTTCTCGAAGGATTCACAAAATAGAGAAACATACATGTATGAAGTTATATATATTCGATATGTATTTAACTTCGTTCTGTGAGTACTGAACTTGAAGGTTGGACAGGATGGACTTCAGTTTTTAAGCGAGGGAACGACTCTCCCCTCTTCAGTTCAAACCTCTTCTCGCGAGATTTCCACGGGTTTTCGAACATTTCCTAGCAACGGCCCATGGATACGAGGAGGAGGAAGCGCGCTCACAGTGGCGGACTGTCATCAACAACAACAATACCAGCAACATGGACCCTCCAGAGGTAATTTACGTAGTTTTAACTTAATTCCCGACGTTAAATTTGTCTATGGTGTCGTCCTTCGGTACGCTTTAACACAGTTCTCACCGCGGGAAATCTGGGTAAAGTTTGGGCGATGTCAGTAGCTAATTAGCTAACTGCTAACCATTTTTGCTAGATTGTTAGCCGATTCACGTTACTGTCTTTAAACTAAATGTGTCTCTAGAACAAAATATTGATTGTCTATTGTCGATAATGGTGGTAGCACGGATTACTGCAGCAACTTAACTTTAAGTTAGCGTTAGCAATACTCAATGTAGCCATGTGTCTTTCACCAAGCTAACAGTAACCTGTTGCTCATGGTTAGGCTTTGTGCTAAACCTGTCAACGGTTGAGTCTGTGAGTTGTTAATCACTTTGATGACAAAACTAAACAGCTTTGAAGGAATTTGAAGAAACCAAGGAAAGAGGAACAGTGGAAGAGATGATTCCTTCTCCCCAGACAGACAAATACAACAGATTTTGTGTGTAAACATTAGACCAGTATATTAGGACTAAACATTTGATCAAATTCTATGAAAGTCACACTGTTGGTGGTATCCCTTGTGGTAATAACTGTCACGCTTTCCATCTATAACACTATGAATATTGAACCAAAGCTTGGCTTAAAAAATATTTTGCAAGTCCAAATCACAATTGCAATATCTGTCTGGAAAAAAAATGCAAATACAAAATTCAGACCTGCATTACAGGAAATTACAATATGGACAATCTGAATGACAAAAATATATGTATAAATTTCTGTGGCTATAGATAGGCAGATAGATAGATTATGTTGTTAATCCCAAAGACGAATTGCAGTTGTAGTTGCAGTGAGGTCACAATAAACCAGTAGCTAGAAGCAAAACAAAGCTAAATAATAATAAGTAACTAAAACAGAAAAAAAATGAAAGGTGAACATAAAAAGTAGGAACATAGTCTTCAATTCTAGTATATGTTGAATGTATTCTGTACAACAATAACACAGTAAAATTAGAAGTGCAAGTCAAGCAGGTGATGCCAAATGCTAGGGTGCTTCAGCATTAAAATAGGATTAACTGTCAACTGAATATGTCAGCAATTATGTATTAATCTAGAGTTTTAGAAACATGGACATTGATAATATTGTGATTGAATGTAATTAAAACATTTGCAAATCCAGATGAGCACCATGTGTTGTAGTAAACCTGAATCTTCAGTATGATTTTTATGCACTTAAGTACTATGGTTGTGATTTCATGTTTAGAATATCTTGACTAAAAGTTGCAAAAACGTACATTATATCCTGGCTGTAGACAAGACGTCTACAGGCACCACCTTGGATTGGGAAATCAAAACTGGCTAATTGAGACGATATCAGCAGATTATTTTACATTTGAATTAGCTGCAACCCTAAATATTAATAACCAGATTTCTCATGTTAACACCATATCCTAAATATAATCAATACCATTTAAAACTTAAATCCAGGATGCTTATGTTATAATTGGACTTGTTTGTGGAGCAGCTCCCTGTCTCAGCACAGAGGAGGCTCATTATACTAAGTGATGGCAGCTGGCAGGAATCACCTCCTGCAGTGTTCCTTGTCACCACAGCACTGAAGGTGTTTTGCTGTTTGACCGGCAGCTTGCGGAGTGATGTTAGGTATTTTTCAGGATGACAAAGAGTTTATATAGCATGTTCCTCTCCTCTATCAATTCCAGAGGCTGCAGAGATGTCCCCAGCAGTTGCTTTAGGCATCCAGAGAAACTAAATTTCTAATGTTTAAGGCTACACAGCAGAGTTAAATGGCGATGGTAGATAATAACAGTGAGTTGCTTTGGTGACTCTGTCCTCAGAGGGCCGTTGCATCTCCTCAGTTGCCAGCAGATGACGGTGTGAGTCACTCTGTTGGACAAACATCCATAAGCCACCTGGGAGACCAAAGTCAGAGCAGTGAAAACCAGGACCAGAGGCAGCCCAGGATGGAAACGGATGGTCTGGAGCTTCCACAGCCAGGGGGACAGTCTTTGCAGCTAGGTAGGCACATTAGATAAAATAATCAATTTTACTCTGTAATATGCTTTTTTTTTTTTTTGTCATAATGTTGAATAACATAGATGCTGCTGAAAAAAATATACACGTATTTTTTCATCTGGTGCAGGTATGACAAATTTCAAGTTAAAAAATTGTCTTACTTAATCTATGAAAGATGCATTGGAATATTGCACTCCCATTATATTATTATGATAGTGCAAATGACTCATTTAAGGTCTGTAATTTCACATTTTCTGTGCAGCATTTGTCATACTAATTAGGTATGCCGAAATTGGATCGAAGAATAATTGTTCTGTGTCATGATAATGGGAAACTGCAGGCAGCGATAGTTTGCATACATTAGGTTTGGCTGTACTTCCTGCCTTTATTTCATGCGCATAACAGTCAATGTGTTGTGTATCATCAGACTTTCAGGACAGTAACCTGTCTCCAGCCCTTCACCTGCTGCCTGTAAACTCTGGAGTGGAAAACACTGAATATTCTTTATTCCAGCAAAGTGATACAGAATTTGCCCCTTTACGGTAAGAAAAAATCTGTTAATCCTTATTGTTTGTTCTGTGGACTTTAACAGCATGTTGTTTGAAAGGTATAAAATGTATAATTAAATGACTGATGATTATTTATTTGATTTTTCAAGGGCATACCCTGACGTTTCCATGGCATCAGAGAGGTTTCACTTTCCACTTCTGGATCGCACAACTCAGGCCTCTGAGTGTGGCTCGTTGTCCCAGCACCCTCTCTCCCAGGCAACCATCCTTTCTGAAGAAGGAGCAAGCAACAGCTGCTCTCTTTTTCAGCACAGTTTATCACCCAGGGACCAAGACAAACAAGAGGACACCAGTAGCAGAAAGAAGGACCCAGAGGCCCGAACTGACCTTCCAGAAGAACTAGTAGGAGAGGTGGCTGAAGATGAAACTTTCTTTTTGAGTAAGGATGTTCGGGCCCAGCATCTTTTGGACCTCCTGCAGAAAGACGTCGACATGCCAAGCAGCAGTAGCAGCGCTGTTTCCTCTGCGTCTCAGACTTTTATGAAGGAGGAGATGACTGACCAGAGGATGGTTACAAGAGAAGGTCCTCCAGGTGAAGCAGCTTTTCCTCAACAGCAGCCACAACAACCTGACACAGTTTCAAACCCTGATCAATCCCAAGCACCGTTATCTGAGCTCTCTAACATCACTATGGGTTCTCGCAGCACTCAGCCTGATGACAGCAGTGAGGCGTTGCACAGAGAGCTGCTTTCTGAAGTAGAGAGACGCAGCAGCCATGAAGCTGAATCCAAAAACAAACAGCAAAAAACTCCTACACCACCCGCTCAGTTTCATCTCACACCATATCCCAAAGAGATGTCTGAAGGTCAGCCAAGTGCAATTGGAACCAATCACGGGGGTGCACTGTGGACCGTACCATTTTCTGCTGGTGTTGAAAGAGTTTACAGAGAGCAAGATCTCTGGTCCTCAGGAAACCAAACAGGGATTGATGGTTCCTACCTGGGTTTTCTTCCACAGTCTCAATCCACTCCAGGGGTTTTTAAGTCCCCGACCAAATCCAGTGCCAAGCCTAGATTAGGGCAACTTTCAGCCATACAATCTAATACTGAGAACTCTTGCCAGTCAAGCACCGGGATCTCTCCACAGTCAGCTGACGCCCATCAAACAAACACAGCAAATCAAAGCCAAGACGACGCTACTTCTGCCAAAGTCCACTCTCTTCCAAGTCTCAACTACATCGAGAAAGTAGATGCCTGGAGGGCAAACCAGAGCTCAGGCAAGACTTCATTGTTTGATAGTTTGGCACTACAAGGATTTTCTGGCATCTCTCCTAAAAAGAAAGCTTATGATGCAGTATCTGACACGTTGAATCGCATTCTTAGTCAGCAGGTTAGGGGTTTACAACAGCCTCTTGTTTCAGGTGCTGCCAGTCATAATGTCTTTCAGGGCTCCTCTGCAGTTCCCTCCGGCTCTTCTTCTCCAAGAAGAGGGGAGGCAGTGGGCAGCGCTCCCAATGAGAAGGATAACACTGGACCTGCAGCACCGCCTTCTCCCTCACCGTTTGCCCGATCACAGTCCCACTCCTCCCTCAGCACAGTTGTCATGTCTGTTCTCAAAGACCAGCAGACCGACGGGCCTCCAGAGAAAGACAAGAGTCAGAGTCAAGACGATGCTCATCACCATCCAACCACCGCAGTTGAAGCTTCGGCTCTTATGAGCCTCGGTCGCTTCAGTGATGTGTCGCTGGATCGAGATTTGACACTGTCGAGTTCCCAGGATAGTTACAGTGAAGTTAAAGTAGGAACTTCCATTGGAGCGTCCTCGATTGTCAGCCTGGATATTGATAACTACGCCCCCTACTGGACTTCAAAACTGTCGACACCACCACCGAGGCATCGGGAGCTCAACATCGATGAACGAATTCCGGTACGTGAAACACTGAAAACTTTATACAAACAGCATAGGGTCTCTGTCAGATATTATATAAATCTATATATCGTGAACCGTTGTGTAATTGTTACTAGAGATCAAGTTTTAACAAAAAAATACATATAATTTTATTCAGCATGCACCATTTAGTTGGAGAAAAATATCATATATTTTGCAAACTTGATTATCTGATATGCTCTGTGTTTGTTTTGGGTTTTTTTTTGCAGCTTTATCTGCATAATCTGGGTATAGATCAGTCCCCCTCAACAATCTTAACTCCATTTGCACCCAGAGGACCAATCAGAGAGCCTGAATTCTCTCCCACTGATCTCTGTACAACTAAAGGATCTATTGGAACCCCAACCAAGAGCGCTCAACCCTCTGAGGGTAAGTATCCGTGAAACCGACCTCCAAAACGGAAAGTAAAACTTCTTTAAAAGAACAATTTTCAGAAAAGTTTTTAAATTTGCTGTTTTTTTAAAACAAAAAAACAATACAAAGCAAAACTAAATCAACGAAATATCTTGCTTGCAAGGTTTACATGTTCCATATGAGTTTACTGTTCTCCACTTAAACGTTTAATGTGTTATTTTTAGCAGTTTTTGCTAATTGTTGAATACATGTTTATTACCCAGAAATAATGAATGCTGTTTATTTATGCAAATAAGTTTATTTATTTCATATCACAGAGGTTATTCAAAGTCCTCTACGCGCAGAAATAAAATAAAACAGCAAAATTTAGTTAATAAATTAATCGATAATAGTACTGACAAGTTGGATTAAGTGCACACAGATTTATAAAATAATTAAAACTTAAATAGCTAAAAAAGACAAGAGATGAAAAAATAGTAGCATGTCAGCAATAGTGTTAGTAATACAATACAAAAGAAATATATTAAAGTTAAGTGTGTAAAAGCGCAAACAATAAAATAATATTTAAAAATATTGTATTATGTTTTCAGGCAGCAGTCCCCATAAAGGAGAGTATTCCAGGTCCAGCATTCTGTCGGTGGACTCAAGTATCTCCATACCATTCAGCCTGGACAGTCTTGGTCCGACTGTATCTCTCCCAGAGAGGGTCAGACGGACTTCATCAGAAACAGAAGCTAACCAGAGTGAACGCAGACTTGCAGTTTCCTCTGAGCCTGAGGAAGACTCCCATTCCTCCGTACTGCAGCACAGCCAGCAGCAACAGGGCAGTAATTTAACCAGCAGCCAGAAGATCGACCAGCCAGGAGACGTGTTAGACTCTGACGTCTCTTTTGCTGTCAAGTCGAGAAGCGGGGAAAGAAATGTGGAGTTGAAAACAAGTCGTAGTGTTGAACAAAATACGGAAGAATCTTTTGTCAGCTCAAAGGCCTTGTCTGAAATCCGTAAACTGCTCTCTCATGCAGAGAACATGTTTTCTACTGGGTCTTCTGCAGCTTCCTCAGCCTCCCCTACAGCGCCACGTCTTCTCTCAGATCAGGACATATTCCTCTCACTGAGGAAGAAAACCAGCAGACTCCACGACTCCTCAGTCTCCTCCTCCTCTTCAGCTGGAGACCCCAAAACTCATTCCTCAACGCTCTGGGCCAGATCTTCGTCCGACTCCATGCTGATGTCAGAAAAACTGAGGCAAAGCTCTGTCGGTCGAGAGAGTTTGACTTCATCCTGGCAGCCTGATTATCCGTCCACACAAGCTCCTGTTACTGCCGTGGTTGCATACGAAACAACACAAGATAGCACCATTAGTAGTAGTGCAGAGACGTCCCTTGTCCTCTCCAAATCAGCCCGGAGGACAGAACCTGAGGGTTGCAGTGCTGCACCTCCTGACAAAGTCCCACCTCAGCCGGCAGTCAACAAGCCACCACCAGCTTTAGGTGCACAACAGCTCACCTCTACTCCTGCAGATACAGCGGAGGAGGAGGAGGAGGAGGAGGAGGAAGAGGAGGAAGAGGAAAACACAACACCTAGACGTCCTGTACAAAGCAGCTCATCCTCGCCCATCCTTGAGGACGCTGATCAGGAAGTGATGAGTGATGGGAGCAGCGGGAGCTCGCTGGCAGTCAGAGTGGCCAAGTTACTGCAGACTGAATCTCCGGCCACCATGATGTCCAGTACTCCACTCAGTGTCACAGACCAAGAGGAGAGCAAAGCCAGAGGTAAAAGGATTCACATGCTGTCATGTTTTGATCTTTGCAGTCACCACTCATTGAGTGTATAATATGTTGAGACACAACCAAATGTCTAAATAGTGATAATCTGTAGGGTTTAACTGGCTCAGATTGTTATCTCTGCTCTACTGTCTAACCCTCCGAACCCCAAGCAGTTTCATTTCTGTGTAAACACAGCCTGCAGTTCAGCTAAATAGGCTCTGATGTTTTGTCACATGACTGTTGGTCACAGTCAAGTTACAAATGGTTTTTCAGTTGTGCAGAATTATTGGGGTTTTTTTTTTTTGGTATGAATAGATTTTTGGGGGGCTAATTTTGAAATGAGACATGTCAAACAAAGTGATTGTGATGAAATATTCTCACTGTAAGCTCTGATTTTTTTCCTAATGTATCCACAAACATTATTTCAAGGCCTGTCTGAAAATTGAAAATCTGATGATTCTTTTAGTTTTTGCGGTTTCTGACTTGGATAAAAAAAAAAGGTTTTTTCTCGTGTAACATGCCTTTCAAACCTGTTGGCAGATTGTGGGGTTCAGAGGGTTAAAGCAAAATCACGATGGTTCTGTATCTGCCTCTTAAATTTGTATCTACACAAAGTGAGTGTTTTAAAACAAAAGTAATCCTTTACCATAAATATAGCTCTGTGTGCAGCACTCATCCAATAATTGCATGAAAAATGACTGCAGTTATGTTAAGAGAACAGTCAGTTTGTGGTCACAGTGATGACAAACTGTTATACCAAAATGTATTTTCACCAAGATACACTGCTTCTGCCTCTGACCTCATACACAACAGTCCAGATCAGAGCTAACATTTTTGGTTTGCTCACTCATTGTCTCTGTAAGATTTATCAGTACATATTGGTCTCAGGCATTGCTCATCTCTGCATCACATTAAAAATATGTTTTGATGTTGCAGAGTGGATAAAGTTGAAGATATCAGGACAGCAGTGTGAGCCTCTGGAGTTGCACAAAGAAGACAGAATGCGGATTGAAGAGATCAAGAGAGAGCTGCTGTTAAAAAACCCTATAAAGGTAATCCTCTCACGAATACCTCCTTATCGTTACACTTTACATGGCACACAGCTGTGATTATACAAGCTTTTTGTGTAGCAGTTTACTTAAGTTTACTACATTCTAAATTACTGCAAATGAAAGTTCCTCTCGTCATTGATTCGTCCTTTTAAAAACTCATCCCTGTGTATCACATTTTGAAGTTTTTACTAAAATATATATTAACTAGCTTTCTGCCTTAAAGTGCCTCAGATGTAACTGAGATGTTCAAAGCAGAAATCTATTCTGAAGAACAATAATGATGCAGAAAGTCTCAGCCTTGACTGGATGGGTTTTTTAGGTTTGTTATTTATGAAACCATGGTAGTCTCAATCTGTTTTTGAGACTTGTCAACCCACTACAGTTTTAAGTCACAGTGTTTGGTGCTTATTTTGTTCATGACATGTCTTCTAGAATCAAGCACTATATGAGTACGTCAACAAATTAAAAGAACGATTTTCACTGAAATGGGTCTATATGCGAATATTTATTTTGTCACTTATGTCCTTTTTAATATAGTGCCAACCTTTTACAAATGTATATATTTTTCATTTTGACATCTGCTTCCTATCCCTGGACAGCACAGATATCGTGCTCAAGGTAACTGGTGTGTTGCAGGCATGGTGTGTCAAAAGTTAGGTCTTTTGTACAAAACAACTGCTCCCAGTTAGAATTCCAAGTGCAGTTTTGCTGTGCAAAAAAACTCTTCTTTGGATCTTCCTAAATGAACACACGGGTTGTTTCATCTCAAATAATCAGAGACCTTCTACTTTCTGTTTTCCTTGTAACTTTATCATGAATACCTGACATTTTTATATATCAAATACTTTCTGAGATAATTTTTTTTTAACAAAATTGCCCTTTAACCAACCTTCAGCACTTTTTTTGTTAAACACACATTAAAATTTCAGGCTGTGTTTGAAGGACAACGTTTTTAGAAATTGCTAAGGATAAAAGCCTAAAATTTTCACTCCTGTTTCTCATCAGAACTCTGTTCTATTTGAATTAGGGTATCTAGAAATAGTTTTTTTTTCTTTGTTGTACTTGTCATACCTGCTCAATCAGTTGAAAGTTCAACAAAAATAATTTTTAATTTTTGCAGCAATATTTTATATTAAAAAACAAACAAACTTTGTTTTGTATCTCCGAAAGTATTTGATATTTCAAGCTAAAATTTCACAAAAATCTTAAATTTTTGTGAAATTTCTTATTTTTTGTGAATTCTTAAATCTTAAATATCTATATTTTATGCTCTAAAGATTTCAGACAAATTAGACAAGCAGAAATTGTTGTAAAAATGTTATGATTTGAGATGGAATGATCCACAGAATAACAATTTTGACACAGACTTGTTTCTTTTTCCAGAGCCAGACAAGCACTGATACAGAGAGCAGTGCAGCGTCCAGTTTTAAAGTTCCAGATGTGCACGATTCACCTCCGTCTGCAGAGACATTCACTGCCCTCAGTGAAGCCAACAAGCAGCCAAACCAGCCACCGCAAAGCCTCAATATGAATCTTCCTGACTCCAGCATGCAGCTACAAAACTCTCATCGCCCGGATCTGGAGGCTAAAGTCTGTGAGATTGCTGCCAGAGAAGGAGTGACCCTCCCTAATAAAAACCGTCGGGCCCTCACATCCATCACCATCGCCACCTGCAGGCGCTCTACCTCCCCGTCGCCTTCCACTTCCCCTGCACCTCCCCTCAGCCCAACCCCAGAGCCGCTCCACCTGACGGAGCTTCACACATCAGCAACCAACATCCAGCTTCTCCCAAATCTGGCTGCAGAGCTGCAACCTGAGTATGAAGCAAATATGAGTTTGCACATCAGAAACCAAAATGTGACTCCTCAGTCTGCACCAGGGAGCCAGAAGAGGCAGGACACTGTGGGGGGGCAATTTGAAGAATCTCCTTCACCTTCAGAGAGTTTAGATAAAGAGGATTTGACCATCAAACACGACAACACACAGTCGCTCAGGCGAGATCTCAAGTTATCTGTAGTTGGTCATGAAGCAAATCAGGCCACAGCCTCATCTGATGTTAAATCTCCTACCAGGACAAGTCACATCTCACATGTCCATCTCACTTTATCCCCCAAAACTACCCGTCACACTTCTACCCCTGCTGTCCAACCCAGTGCTGCTCCAGGGCTGCCACGTCCAGAATTTGTCCCCCTCAGACACTCCCCGTCTGCTGCCATCAGTCCAGACGAAGGTGTTGGTTTGTCCAGTCCACCTGAGTGGTACGACACCAGAGAGCCAGTGAGACAACGAGTGCCTGAAAGATCCGACACCTCCACCGTGTTTAAATCTGTTGGGCCTCAAGACCGAACGACCTCCACATCCACACAGTCCTTGACAACGCTTGTGAGATCTGACATGTCATCAAGGCCCTTTACCACTAAAGCACCAGGTAGGATTTTTATGAGTGATATTTTAATTCTAACACCATGATTAAAGACTTTTCACATTTGTTTTATAGTTTAGTTTAAGCCGTTTTTCTGCTCTTGTCACATTTACTAACTATACTCTATTTTTTTTCTTCTTTTTTTTTTTTTACTACAATATAAACTGCAGCACCTCTATGGAAACAGCACAACTCTGGCTCAAAAACACGACAACTCAAAATGTTTTCTGTGCAGTAGAACAGTTACAAATGTCTTAGATCTTGCAAAAAGAAAAAAAATGAAAGTTGATTTTTTTTTCTCTCATTATTTGTTTTTATAAAAAGTGAAAAAAAAACTTTTTAGCAAACCTCAGTGTTTTCCTCGGAGTTCCCAAAGGTCTGACCCATACCTGGGGAAAAATTGTGGATCTACATATTACAGATACTTTACGGTTACATTTTAAAGTTTTTTCCATACCCGTCTCCTTTCAGCTCTTTGTAAACACAGCCTGCAGTTCAGCCAAATAGCCCTTGATTTTTTTTCACTGATTGCAGATGGCTCAGTAATGACTTCTTAGCTGCGCCTAGGAGAGTAGAATTTTTTTCTTTTTTTTCTACAGGTTTATTTTTGATGATTTTTTAAAGGAGTTATGTAGAAAAAAAGTGAAATACCACAATTTTAAGCTTGTATTTGGTTAATTTTTGAGATGGAATCGCACTTCACCCATGCTTACTTCAGTGACAGCCAGCAAAGTAATATTCTGATGTTTATTTCTATTTTGTATGTATTTTTAAAAATCTTTTTAAAGATAACATACCCTTTAAACCCGCAGACAAGTTTAGGGGTTCAAACGGTTAAACTAAAAATGAAGCAAAGCCTTCACTTGACTGTTTCTCGCATGACAAACGAGGGCAGAGGTCTAAACTGGCGGAGGGTTGCAATTTTAATGGGCAGGTTCATTTGTGCATTTTTGTTATTTATTTAATGATACTATTAGACAATTACAGCACAGTGATGAAAGTTGTAGCAGTGCGGACACAATTAAAACTTAGAAATTGTTCTCCTCCCAATCATCTTTTTCTAATGATGTGTTCTCAGCAAAATGATAACATCGTTTAATTCTAAATGTATTTGTCAGTGAAAGAGGACTTCATGCGCCTTGCTCTCCCTCCTACTTCAGTGCCGGTCCTGCTGCCTTATAAACCTCGTGGCAGTGAGGAGCTCTTCTATGTCCCTCAGACAGAAGCTGATGTCTCATCTACAGAAACCTCTGACACCACCATGGAGAGCTCCCACACAGGTACATCTGTCTTTTTATTTTGAAGCATTATTAACTGGTGAGCTGGAGAGTCATGGAAGAAGTTAAAATCCCAGATTTGATTCCAGCGGTGGACGCTTGTTGCATTTTTCTCACCTTCCTTTGCACAAACATGGTGTTAAATCTTGATGTTGAATGATGGTTGAACGTCTCAAAAGTCTTGCATCTTATTTTGGTCATTTTTTTTATTTTTCTTTTTAAAACAACATTTTCATGTAAAACAACAGCACATCACATAGAACATCATATGTAACTGAGAAATTTAGGGGAAAAAAAGAAAAAGCTGAAACAAGACTAACGTTTAAATAAGCGTTTAGGTCTTATATTATATTAGATTTCTCTCTCTCTCTCTCTCTCTCTATATATATATATATATATAGATAGATATAGATATATATATTGTAGCATAGTAAAACATTAGAGATTTACACAGAGGCAGATTCATTCTGGTTCAGAGGAATCTTTTTCATATAAACAATAAAAGCCTGCTGTATTTTGTAAGTTGTTACTCTTATTTCTCAAAAATTATGTAGTTGTAAGGAATTCATTTCTATGCAAGATCTTCTCATTTCCATTTTAATGTTGCAATTTTTAGGCAATAAGTATTAAAATTTACATAGCAGATCTTGCATGTTAATATTTTTTTTAGATTTTAGAATTTTGTCTGGCATCTCCAGGTGACTACACATGACAGTAAACAGAAATCTATGCAGTTGGCAGGTATTTGTGACCATCTGATTAACAAAAATGTCTGTTATGCTCAACGAAATGAAACTTTAGGGTTGTTTTTTTTTGTTTGTTTGTTTGTTTTCTTTTTTCAAAAAACCTCCCTGGATGGAAACCAAAACCCTGATCACTGACAAGTATTGAAAATGCTCGAATGTCCGTGAAAGAATTCTGTTAAAATTCTCTGTGAGAATAACTGTGGACATCTTTGGCATTTTTAAGACTGCCAGGCTCACATTATAATTTTTATTTTTATTTTTTTTTAAATCCGCTAAATTATAATTAAGGAAGTCAGAGAGTCCAGAGAATGAAATTGTCAGTTGAGTCTGTAATGAATGTCGAGGCTCTGCTCTCATGTCGCCTGCTTCTGTTTGGGTAGCAGCTGGTCCTTTGTAACATACACCAGGCAGCGCATTAATTATTCATGTTCAGGGGCTGAGTGAGACAAAGGCAGAGGGGGGCCAACAGAGAGACGGAGGGAGGAGGGACTCGATGAACATCTTCTGTTCATTGCTGACCAGAAATATTTTGGCCACTGTTCCGGCAGCGCTATTTTTCTGCTATTCCAGACATGTGGAAAGTCTTGTTTTGAATCTGAATGCCATCCCTCATGAGGTAACAAAACACTGTTCAATCCCCACCAGGCTCAGACGACGCCGTGCCTCCTCGCTTCAGCAGCGAGGTCCTCGGACACCAGGACCCGGGTTTGGATCGCGGAGTCACCATCAGACACTCGGAGGGAATCTACAGCAAGAGGCTGAAAACTACTGCCGTTAAAATGCAAGAACCTGCACACACAGGTGAGAGGAGCAAACACACCACCTCCCTCAGCTCTGACTTGAAATGTGAGACATTTAGGTCTATTCTGTTAAATGCTTTCATGAAACAAGCATCACCTGTCTAAAATCATAGAAGTCTAATTGATTAATGTGAATATACAGCAAGAGGAAAAAACAGAGTTGAGAAGACTGTTTCTAAAAGTGTTCAAATAAAATGTTTTGTATTAGTTGTATCCAGAAAAACACAATTTTGTAAAAAGGTAACAACAATAATGATAAATATGTTTTCTGTATGTCAAAAGATAAAATTCTTAAGGATTAAACAATGTTGTTGGCAGATGCTTGTAAGTCTTTCATTAGAAAAGTCTGCATGTAGATTAAAAGAAAACTGGATATAAAAGTGCATCAATGAGGAGAAATAAATAGTTGTTGTATTAAGTAGATTTTTCAAATATATTTTGATTAACTATTGTGGATTTTTTTAAAACAACATTTTAACAAGATTTGCATTTCTCAGTACACAGTAGCTACATTTCTCACATCAACAAAATAAAAGACCGACAATCTTTTACTAAAACAGAAAACAACACAAGTGGACTAAACTAATCAAAACAATGACTCAGTTTCCATGTCTTCTGTGGTTTAATTACCACCCCTGTACATATCTTGTCGTATACCAAATAAAGCATGAAAATTAAATCCCTAATACCTCTGATAACCGGTGTTCTTTTTTTAAAACCAGCTCTTTTAAATTTCGCTACAGTCCCGCATGTGTTCCTTTGGCTTGTATTCCTTTTGTAAGGAACATTATACATCAACCATCCCTAAAAAATAATCTGTAATATTTACAGCAAATAACAAAACTACTAAATAACTAAGCAAACTAAGTGTTTACCCACTTTAACTTATTTAAATCAATAGTTATTTGCCTGTAATTATTATGGAATTTTAAATGTTTAATTCTGGATTGTTGATATATGAAAAGACTGTTTTGTGTCTGATAAGCAACTCCCTTTTGTATCATTGTTTTAGCTCGTTGTTAAACTCCTACACTGTGCATTTGTTGAGTCTTTTTTGTTTCTCAGAATCGCCTTTAATAACAAAGTATATACAAGGAATTGGACTCTTTCTTTGCTCTCAAAGTAGTTTAAAAAAAGATTAAACATACATGCATTTTAACAAGGGAAGCAAGTTACAGAAGGAAAATGAACATTAAACTACAATGTACGACTACAGATATGTGTGACAGAGTGTGTTTAAAGTGAACCAGAGTGCAAAAATACGGTTACTAATAATAAACACAGAGTTATTGATACCTAATATACATGACGTAGGTGGATGATCAGGAACAGAGCAGTGTTGTTGGGATTAGAAATAACCGTGTATGTTTTATGATACAGTACGTACAGTGGTTCAGAGTTGGGATGTAACTGTTTCTGTGTCTGATTTTCTGAGTGTTTCCACTGTACAGCAACAGACAATAAATACACACACAGTTTCTATGATCCATGTTCGTTATTAAATCCTGTCATGTCTCTCTCCTAACAGATCCCTCTGTCGCTACAGATAGAAGTTCATCACCAAGCGTGAACCAAACTCCAAATGCCTCCTCTCAGGTGTCAGCTGCCTTTAACCGAGTGCCTTCATCGAGCAGCCAAGAAGCCTTCAGGAGAGACCAGGGGACGAGTCCGATCCAGTTCCTCCACTATGATCAACCACAGCCCGGCTGGGACAGACTTCAGCCAGTTCATGTGGAAAGAAACTACGACAAGGTTAGCAGTCAGGTGGTCCAGACTTCTATATCTCAGACCAGAGGGGAGCGAGACCACCAGAGGAGGAACTCCGACCTCCATCGATCCACCTCCCAGCAGACCAGCAGCTCTCTGGACCAGCTGTGGCAGAAGTTCTGTGAGCAGTGGACCACGGAGGAGTCACGTCCAACCAGAGAATCGGAGACTTCGCTGCTGGAGCGTCTGGAGCGTCTGTCTCGCCTTATTCATAGCACAAGAGCTGCTAATGTTTCTGCAGTACAGCAGGAGGAAGACCATGATTCAGAACAAAAGCTAGGAAGGAGGAGGGAGGAAGTGACATTGAAGCAGAAGGAAAGAAAGAAGGAGAGGAGTGGTGAGGTCAGAAGAGGTAGAAAAGCTGAACCTCACATCCAGCTGAGGCTTCAGAAAGAAGAAACCTCACATCCTGCAGAGGACAACAGCCGAGCCTCCTTCTCCTCCAGCTCCTGCCTCAGCCAGCACCTCTCCCCTGCAGAATCGGAGACCCCGTCCACAGCATCCGGCTCCATGTCCTCTGTGGACACAGCCCGGCTGATCCGAGTGTTCGGCGCCGACAGAGTCCAGCACCTGAAAAACAGCTCCAGCCTCAGCAAACTGTACAGGACGATCGACAAGCAGAGAGACGGGAGGGAACAGAGGAGAGGAAGGAATTCAGCCCATCATCACATCATCACACCATCAGAGACCACCGGCACCGATGAATCCGTATGTACATCTGCATGTTACTGTCTTGATCTGTGTACTGAAGTGGAGATTAATGGCATTTGGCTGAAAACAGTCATTTATCTACATGTAAGCTTCACGAGAGAAATGTTTTTTACATAATCGATAAAAAGCTGCTATACTTGGTAAAAGATTTTACTCTTGTTTCTCAACCAATGTGCAGTTGTGAGGAATTAATTAAAACACAAGACCTTCTAGCTTCCATTTTAATGTTTGTATAAAGTTTTTAGGCAATAAGTACAAACACTTCCATAACAAATCTTGCAAAATAATATAGATTTTTTTTTACATTTTAGGATATTATCTGACAACAGTAAGTACCAGAAAGTTGTACCAAACTTGGCTTTAGGGTTTAATATTATTTACACCTGAAATTTACCATAGTGCCAACGTTATTAACCCTTAGTGACCAAGAATAAACACATCCGAATGTAGGAAGAGCTTGTGAAGTTAGCGGTCTTTCTTGACTGACAAGATGGATGAAAGATATCTGAGTTTAAATTATACCAACTTTAAGCTGTTTAGTTTCACCAAAAAGAAACGTGACGCTCATAGAAAAGTCTTAGCATGTAATGAGTTCTGCCCAATGATTGGCTTTTACTTATTTACTGTATTTACCAACTTTATTTATTATCTAATATCTCTGGTTTTGTATGTTTTATGAAGTGGAGTTTTTAGTTCTGTGATTGTTTTTTGTGTTCTGGTCTCATCACAACGGGTGCAAATTAGCTGCTAGCTAAGTATGATGCCCTGTCTATGAAAAAACGAAACATTAAAATAAGTAAATAAAATTGTAGTAATATCAGCTGCTAATAAATCACAGTGTAAACTTTTGTTTTAACACCTAAACTGTTAATTAAACGTATTAAACTCTGGTTTCTCTGCTGACTTTATCTTCAGGTTGCTGCTGATTCTACGTCATCAACCAGCACTTACACCGTCCCGTCACACCGCGGCCCGTCCAGGACTCTGGCGGCTAAGAAGGCTGTTAAACTGGTCAACAAAGGCGTCCAGGCAGGTCAGTGGAGCAAAACCGCTCACTCACACTAATGAGCATTTGTTGAAGATGTGATGTGTGAGAATTTTCTGGTTTTAGGTTGTTTTTGGTAAAGTTTTATGGCACCAATCGCTTATACTGTAACATCTTTCCTACACTGTCTACAGTTTTGAAAACATTCACTTTATGTAAAAATGTCACCTTTCTTGGCCTTTTTTGGTTCATTTGTGGTCTACGTTTGGGTCATTTTGGAACAAGCATTGCTGAGGTTCATTTTGTTATGAGTGTTACTGTCAGCTTCACTCAGGTTTTGCTTGTAGAACAGACTCGACACCATAACGTTTTACTTGTAGTAATCAAAATTTACCACAGTTTCAGATTAGCTGTTCTGTTCTGGAATATTACAGAAAAAAAGGTAAATCATTTTATGTCTTTATAAGGAAGCAATATGCATGAATTTACCAACAGTGTTTCCCTAATAAACACATTCCTATACAACTAAGCTGCATTCTTAAATTATGGTTTGAAGGAAAGTTATTTCCGTTTTGAAACAAACTGATTTTCTTACCAGAAGGTACGACACTGACGTATTTAAACAGCTTCAGATAAAAAAGTTTTAAAGAGCCACAGAGTCCATGTAAGGAGGAAGGAGGGAAGGATGGAGGCAGAAGTCAGTATTGGAGCTTGTGTTCTATCTGGAACCATCATTCTTCAACTTAAATGAGTTTTTACTTGTTTACTGTTGGTTTTCACTCGCTGTCAGTATCAGTTTGGGTTACCAGGGTGACAAGTTAGTAAATAACAAAGCTGTGGTGACTAGAAATGCAGTTCTGACACGTTACTTTTAAGGAATGTAAATTTTGTGAGACAGGTCTGAAATCAGCAAAGAGATTTTAACACCATCAACGCCCCTGTGATGGACTTATAATAGAATATTATTCAGTGTGAAGTTGCAGTGAATATATGTTGAAAGATTGTTGTCTTTTCCTCAGGTGACCTGGAGATTGTTAGTAACGGGACTCGACGACACACCAGAGATGTTGGAACCACGTTCCCTTCACCAGGTGATACCAGAGCTTTCAGTCAGATCACATCTTCTTCATCCAGCGTAGGAAGAGGAGGACGAGGAGGAGGGCAGAGGAGCCCCTCTAAGACTCAAAGCACCCCAAAACAGAGAAAGACCAAGAGGAGTCCATCAAAGCCTTACCCTGCAGGTAGAACTAGTAAACTGAAATAGTATCTTTCATTGTTTAAAGCTTACAAAGTTATGCTAAGTTCCATTCACATTTTATTTACAGTCAAGGTAACCAAACCCTGTATTTATGTTGTTGGTGTGATTTTCTCCTGCAGCTGTTTCGTGGTTCATCTCTGCTGACAGCCTGAAGTCAGAGTCCAGGAAGGAGAACCAGCCGGCGGAGGAGCAGTCATGGAGGCCGAGCACCGCCTGGTTCGAACCGTACAGCAGAATCCATCCCTGGAGGGAGCCGCTCAGACAGAGACAAGTCCACGATGACAGAAGCAAACAACAAAGTTACGTTCATCATGCTGAACCCGAACCAGATCCTAGAACCAAATCTGGACTGGCACGTGTCTCTCTCCAGGTTTGGTCATATTTTTCTTTAAAACAAAACAAAAAAGCAAAAAAAGAAAGATTCTAGGCATCCCTTGGTCTTTTTTTAGACTTCTAAGGTGAACATTTTGGGTGTCAACGTGACTTAAATTAGTAATTTTTACCATCATGGGACCTGTCAACATTATACCAGTGAATGTTTCGTTTTTCATATTTGAACTTTAACATTCCACTCGTGTCCTGCAGGAGGCTCTGGAGATGCGTCGTCCAGAGTTCATCTCTCGGTCCAGGCAGCGGGTGAAGCGTTTGGCTCTGCAGGTGCAGGAGAGGAAGCTTCAGGACGTCTTCAGCAGAGAGAGAGACCAACTGTTGGACTATCCAGGAGGACCAGGGAGGCTGCCGAGGCCTGCAGGTACCGAACACAGCGTCTGCAGATTGAAGTCATGAACAGCTGGATGCTGCTCACAGAATCATCTGTTCTCTCAGTCATGTTTCCCTCATACAGCTGCTGATTGTAAAATCCTCTCCTTTGTCTTAGCTGGAGGTGAGTGATGTTATTTTTTTTTAATTTTCTGTTCTCTGTGAAGGAACTGCTCTGCTCAGGAGGGCCGTTCCCAGGAAGGAGATGATCCAGAGATCCAAACTGTGAGTTTTAATATCATTTTTTTGTTTTGCTCTTTAGATTTTTTTTCAAAGGATAAAGGGAGCTACTGATTATTTTAACATGACATCACATCAGAACACGTAACGGTTTATTGATAGAATAATTTAGTGCTTTATGAAGGCGTCATTTCATCTCAAGTCGTCACATTTTTACAACAATTTCTGCTCAACAATCTCTGATTTGCCAGATATAAATATGGATATTTATAAAGATACTGGTGAAATTTTAGCTTGATATATCAAATACTTTCCAACAAATTTTGATTACCCTTTGACCAGCTATTTGAGGCTATGTTTGATCAACAATATCTCAGCAACTTTTAAAGATAAAAGCCTGAAATAATCACTGTTGTCTCCTCTTCTCGGCAATATGAAAACAAATAGAAGCAGTCATGAAAAGCCCCACCTTTGAGCACAAATTAAAAAAAAATTGATAATGCAGACGTCAACCAGTGATATTTTCTGAACCACATGGAGCTGCATGTCACAAAAATACTAAACTAAGCTTATAGAGTACTTTCAATATGAAATACTTGGTTGAAAAAAAGTTTTTTTTCTTTAACCTCCTTAACTGACCTAGCAGGTTTGACAATTTGGTAGCACAAAAACAAAACTATTGCAGTAGTATTTGCATATCTGTGCCTCAGGAGTACTTGTTTTGTGTTACACTGCTGTCAGATTTGAGATTTGCTTCCTTTTTTGTGTTTTATGACAACAATAAGTTTCACTGCGTCTTCTTCAGGATATATGAGAATCTGCCAGAGGTCCAAATGAGGAGAGAGGAGGAAAGAAGGAGAGCAGAGTATCGATCTTATCGACTGAACGCGCAACTGTACAACAAGGTAGGACAAAAACAAAAGCTTCTCTCCTTCGCACGCGTCTGACAGACTGTAGATTGGGATAGCTTCATACCAAAGCTCGTAGACATTCTTATACAGCTACAGTAAAAACATTTTCTCTCTGTTGGTTGATCCAGCAGGTCAAAGACAAACTGACACATCGTTTTGTGTCTTTCAGAGAATCACAAACCGTGTCCTGGGCAGAAGACCAGCATGGCAGTGATCAAACAGAACGATGACCCGTTTTACTGTAGATAAAAATCTGTGAATCTTTTTTTACGATTTTAATACAAAACTACCTATTTTAAACATAATGCTGAGAAGTAGAATTCTACTGACATTTTTTACTTGTCTGGATGACTTGAAAATGTGTTTTAATGTCAAAATAAACAAAACTTCTGCAGATTTATGCGTTTGAAAGATATTTTGCTTAAAGACAGTCGACAAAGAAACACTGGCTTTAAAGTCTTTATTGATCAGTTATTGGTTGTGCAAGAGCAGGAAGCCACACGAGGAAAATGTAAGACGAGTTAGACAAGCTGCATATTCAGTACATGAGCTGTTCACTGAGAGCACAGATAAATAACATTACAAATAAATAAGAAATGTCTGCATTTTCCCTCTTAAACTACAGTGATGTCGATGCACTATGCCCATTAAATTAAATTAAATTAAATTAAATTAAACTTCAAGTTATGACAGTGCTGTGTAAACGTATAGACTAAAGTAATTACTAAATAAACCAGGTAGCATGGATTAATCAACTAAAAGCCTTCAAAACCAGCCATGGCAAGTGTGGTGAAGAGAAACAAAGGTTCTTTGGCAAAGATGTAGTTTTGCTTTAAACAAATCAAAAATAAGGCAGGTGACTGATCTTTACCACGAGGTTCTCAGCAGGTTTAAGGCTCAGAGTTTAAACCTACAGCAACAACTTCAACCATGAGTGTAATAAATACTAAATAACTTAAACAACATAATGCTTCATCTGACTAAAGTGCAGTCAGGCTGTTTCAATAAACACAAATCTGCAAAGATCCACGTTTTACACAGTAAATCCATTAAGTTAATCAGCTTTTCTTGTTCTGTGCAGCCCACAAAGGTTAAATGAAATAAATACTAAACCCTCAGTTTGTTTGCATCTAACTTTACTGCTGCAGTGTTTGTAAACTGTCACCGCAGCAATCGAGTTAAATCCAAGTGAGGATAATGTGCAAAAAGTCTCTGATCAAACCACAGTAAAACGCCCACTGCTTTAAAATGGACATTCTCATTTAAAACTACTAATACTCCTCCTTTCCCTTTAGACAGTTATAAAAATGGAGCACACCACAGTGATACCTGATAAAAATGTACAACACGGAGTCGTGACTCTTCACATCCTGCTCAGCATTTAACAGTTTGACAGAGAAACGTGAAGCAACAACGTTTTGGCCTGATACGAAACAACCACACTGTGCAGCTCCACACCAGGGCCGGGCGATAAATACTCAACAGAGTCAGGAGAAAGGACTGTGGTGAGTCTGGGCAGCATGCAGCAGCAAGTGTCTGTAACTGGTTCTGGCCATAAAACTAAAAATTTAGACACTTAAATTACAAGGAGAACTCCTTCATCCAGGCTATGAGTTACCGTCTGCAGGACTTCAGGCAAAACAAATCTCGTCTGTAACCAAAACTAAATGCCTTAGAGTTACAGTTTTAGTAGTTGCTGTTTTCAGTGGTACGCTAAGTAAGTCTGCTGCTTCACAATAATAATTAATAACCAGCAGCATGTGGTCAACGTTTCCATTTATAATTAGTCTGATAACATCATCTGACCGTCAGTCGAAAAGCAGAGAGAATGATTGGCAGTCTCGATCAAAATAGTTGAAAATAAATTCCCTTTCAGTTAATTTACAGACTTAATTTCAGTGTTAGCGAAATGACGCAGAGTCAAAACGGGCACAAGAAAAGTGCTTCAAATCCAAAGACTGTTGAGTGACTTAACTGTCATTTCAAAGATGGAGGTAACTTCCTGCAGGGTGCGATCCTGACGTAGCTGGACTGGTCTGGCCCTGGAGTGGAGGCGAAGCTGACGATGGGGGTGTGTTAGTGTCGGTGCAGCAGGCAGGAAATCTCAGGACAGGTGAAGTTTAGGTTCGCAGCAGACTGTGGACTCGCTGCAGCTCGGACTGCGACAGGACGAGGCGATGGACCTGCTCCTGACCGCGAGCACACGGCACCATGACCCGACCCACCAGAACGGTGTCGCCCTGCTTCTCCTCCTTCGCCTGAACACAGAAATGTGAAGTATTAGATCAGCTCAGTAGCAATTTTAGTGTGGTAAGTCCCTTTACAGAGCCTTTAAGAGCTAAAACGATTATTTTTAAAGCGGATATTTCTCAGAAGAAAAAGAATTTAATCAAATCTGATGCACAAAAAGTTGTACAGAACCAAAGTTTGTATTAAATTGAAATTTGAGGTGCAGGTTTAATTTTATTTTAGGCCAAAACATGTAAAGAAATCTAAAGTTTGCTGAATGTTTTGTCGAGAAAAACCTGGATTCAGTCGTTGGTTTCTTCATCAGTGACATGACGTTCATTAGCACTGTTTAGCTAATGTGTGCAGTGTGTGTACAGGATGGTGGAGCTTTAACACCAACTCCATCAGAAGGTTTAAAATCGCTGACAAGTGTTTACTGAGCATCTGTAGCGGCGTCTCACCTTCACAAACGAGGTTGAAGGAAACGTGGCGAAATCGGACGTCACTCGAGCTCCAGGCTGCTGGTTGACAACGTGCTCCGCTACCTCGTCCTGACGGAGGGAGATGGAGGTGAGTACTTCAGGGGAGGCTTTTAAATTAGTTTGTGTAGATTATTCGTGTGTGTGTTTTCGTACCTTCAGTCTGTCCAGAGTGTCGTTCAGAGACTGAAGCCTGGCTGTCTGTTCCAGGAGCTGAGCACCAGGTGTCACTGCAGGACAGAAAATATTCAAAAAGATGTTTTAATTGTAGTTCTGGCTGCTACTGAAAAGGACAGTTTGGTTTCCTTGAAGTGTGATTGTATGAGCAGATGCCTCAAATTCAAATCCAGCTATAAATAAATACATAACAGTTTTAAGTGTTCACCATATCTAGATTAGATTTCTATGCTTCACCTCACCAACAAATCACAAAAACCCTCAATCAACACCTTTTTTTTTACTGACGAAGCCAAACTAAAACAGAAATGTTTCTGCAGTCGCTCCCTGGGTTTTAACACACAACTACCTGGAGACTTCCCGGTGATGTCCACCACCTTGACGTTGGCGCTCATCTGCAGCAGAGTCTCCAGCAGCTGGTCGGTCTTGCGGTAGAGGGCGCTGGAGAGCACTTCAGGTCGTCCTCCGTCTCTGGAGGGAAGTTTGGTCACGTGTAGAGGAGGCAGCGAGGCGAGCTGAACGCGCATCTTCTCCGCCTGTCAAGGGGTAAAAAACATTACGGTAAATATTTAAAACACACAACGGCAACAAAATGCATCAGTTTCATGTAACTATGATCAGCAGTGACTGGTGGCGCTCAGGTTGGAGAACAATTTGAAAACTATACATGACTCATGAGATACAACAATCAAGAATAACAATGTTTGTTTTCTGTGTACAAAATTTCTACGTCTGAATTTAGATGTAATGATCATGATCATTTTGTCAGTATATCCCAAGATTATGTCCTGATCAAGATGTCATTGGCTCAGTTTAAACACATCAGCTAATTAAAACTACAGGATTTAACTGAGCATCATTTAAAAGAAATGTGTTCTTTAACTAGAATTCTTGTCCCGTGTCAGGAGTCTGCTGCCACCTTGGTGTCTGGTGCTGTTTTCTCACCTTCAGCCGGTTGTTCTCGTTCTTCAGGTGTTTGATGCAAAGTCTCTGAGCTTCGATCTGCTGAGTCAGCAGAGGGGAGTCGATCACCTGGACGCCCGAACCTGAACCCACTCCTGACATCATGTTTGCTGTGAACGAGAACAGGTACGACCTCATCAACGCCTGGCTGCACGTTTACATTCACCTTGTACCGTTTCCTGTCAATTAAGTCCAAACACTTATTTACATCTACGTACTTCCTCAGCATGCAGTCTTTTGTGCAGCGGTGTGAGTACATTAACTCAAGACTTGTATCATGTACAGTTCTGAGGTATTTGTACATTATGTAGTATTAGTATAGTAGTATAGTATAACCCTAACTGATTCCTTGTTACAGTTAAAGCTCAATCACAGTATTTAAATAGTGAAAATTAACTCCAACGTAACCAGATACAACACAACACTGAGTAGTTCCTCTTTAGATATTTTGATGCTTCTCTACTTCAGTTGGAGCATTTTTACAGTCTGGCATTGTGTGAATAAACCCACATTCTTCAGTTTCCATCTCTACAGCGGATGTGTTTTGTCAGAAAGAAAGAAAAGTGTTTAACTGAACAGCTTGATGTCTTTTTATAAGTAGAGCTGCTCAATTTTAAAACCGTGCAAAGAGGAGACGATGTGCATGCCACAAAACATGCAAATTAACGAGATGAAAGCACCATTTTCAGATATTATATTCATAAAACCTTAAATGCACTGAAATAGCAGGATTTCTGCAGGTTAAATTTAAAACTTTTAGACATTAATACAACAGAAATTTGGCCAAAAATATAAAACATATGATAGAAAACCAGTGTAGCAGCATTTTTAAAATACTTCCCACCAATACATAAAAATAATTGCAAATAATATGATTACATTCACACAACTTGGACATAAGTAGCAGAAACACTGATTATTGATTAACCACTTAGAAATGAGTAATTTAAATAATGGCAATGAAACTTCACAATAAAAGACTGAAAACATAAAGACTGAACTTCCAACTAACATTGAGAAACTTAAGAACTTCTGTAAATTCAATGTTTTTTGAGGAAAGTGAATTTAATTTCTTTTTTAAAGACCTGCAGACATCCTGAATAAAACATGTGTGTCACACATTGAACTGCTTTCAAACCATGCACAATCAGAAATGTCATTTTTAAAAAGTAAACCTCTTATTTTGAAAGAAAAATCAGCATGCAGGATCACAGCAGATGTGAACACAAGCCAGTAGATACCTTTTTGTTCCTCTGCAGAGTAAGTAGGTAAATTAGGAGAGATTAAAAGAAGACGTTATACAGAGTGAAAGGAGGCTTTTGTTGTTAAATAGAGGAATGAAACACAAGAGTTGGATTTTAGTCTGATTAAATGCCAGGTAGGTGAGTTTAGGTGTAATCTGTAGAAACTGATCGATGTTACAGCTTATTAACGGTGTGGTTTTGGTGTGTTCATGATAATTTGGTTTTCTCTCCACTCACCTGCCGTCATTCCCGTGACGATGGAAGCGATTCCAGACGGTCCGGTTCCTCTCAGCCCGTCGATGGTCATCTTGGACTGGCTGTTGATTCGCTGCTTCAGCTCAGCCTTCTCCGACTCCAGCTGGTCGATGTCGGCCTGCAGGGCGTCCATCGTCTCCTCAAACTCCCTGCAGACGACAACAGAGTCACACAGCTGTAGGTCTCGTACACTACAAGGTTTCACTTCAGATTCTGCAGCCTTGAAGTCCCTCTCACTTCTCTTTCTTCTTCAGCAGAGTCTGAGCTTCGTCCAGGCGAGTCTGGATCTTCTCAACACGTTCGTCTGCATCTTTGGACGAACTGTCCAGCTTCTTCTCCAGCAGACTGAGCCGGACGTTGGCCTCGCTCAGCTCCTCTCCCTGGAAACACACAGTAACACAGGTGAACACAAGCTGTGCTTCTTTTGATTTAAAAGAATGTGATCGATACTTTAGAGCAGCTAAGTCTGAATAATTTAGTCTAAAGACATATTTATTGAGATGGATTTAGTTTGAACAGCTGTGAACACTCATTTATGCAGGTTTCTTTGAAAAATTATTCAGAAAACTTAAAACACAGAGCAACGTCAACTAGAGCTGCAACAATAAATTGATTCTTTAACTATTAAATTAATTTTCTGATTATTTGATAAACGATTAATTAGGTTGAGTCATATTTTATGTTTTTTTAAACAGGCTACATTCTCTTAAATCTGGTTTCCTTCCTCCTCTATGACATAAAATTATAAATATCTGTGGGTTTTAAACAAAACAAGACATTTGATGACGTCTTCTTGGACTTTGAGAAACACTCCTTGACATTTTTTTGACCATTTTCTGCCATTTTAAAACCAAATAACTGAATTAATTGCATCCATAAACTAAGTTTTGTATTCGTGTGTATCACAGCTTGTCTGCCAACATTTCATTTGACCTGACACACATAAATCTAACCTTCCTTTGATTCTGGATTAACACATCCTGACAAATCCTCTGCACCTTTGTGTTTCTATTTTCTAGTGAATTAGCTTCATGTTTCAGCAGCGTTGTATGTTTTTTTCTACCTTGATCTTGAGCGACTTCTTCAGCTCCTTGATGACCGTCTCTCTGTCCTCCAGCTTCATGCCGAGACCTTCTGCATCCGTGATTTCTGCTCGCAGAGCCGCCGATCGAACATCCACCGGCGGAGGATTCTGGGGGATTAAAATCAGTGCAACATTAAAATCAGGATGTGTTCGACAAACCTGTAGCAGCTGAACTGTACCGGTGAGATCTTGGAGTTACCTTGTTCTGAGGCTTCTCTGAGTCGTACTCTCCCTCCTGCATGGCCGTCGCCATCTTGTTCATGGTTGCTATGACGATGCTGCAGGACTGTCGCAGACATTCGTAGGGGTTGGCACCCTGAGAGCCGTAGATCTGGAAATTATAGTGTGATTGTTAGTTTGAAACACTTTGTTGGTTCCTCGGGGGTTAATCTGAGGCAGTGAGTCTGCAAACAAACAACACAACACCTGACCTGCTCACAACACAACCCAAAAATACAACTTTGGAAAGAGTTAAAGTGCACAACAAAGACATAAAATATACTACTTTATCAATTTCTTGCATTGTCCTCCTCCCTTCAGCAGTTGCATAAATAATTTTTCACTTCATATTGGGTTTTACCTTTGAGTTTATTTAAATTATTGGTGTATAAAAGTTCCACTATTCCCTAATAAAAGATGACTTTTATCCAGACTGTCTTCAGTGTCTCATCTCATGATGACATTATTCAGAAAATACTAATAAATAAAACATTTTTCTTAAGTCCCAGCTCTTGCAGATATTTTCTGATCCGTTCTTCATTTCGCAGAATTTAATTCAAGAAAGCAAATCTTCTGTTAGGAGTAAAACTTTACAATGACATTTTCAAGACTTGGATCTTAATGTCAGATTTAATTCCACATTTCTCTTGACTCTCACACAAAACAGTCACTGTCAAAAGTTATTACGTTCTCTGAGCTGCACAACCTTTTTCAGAACTCAACTGTTTTATGATAAATAAAAAAACCCTGTGAAAATCAAACTGTCCAGCTGTGGGTCTATTTTCTGTTGGTCAGTTTGTAAAAACACAAACCTGCTCTCCAGCCTTGAACGCCACGTCCTCCAGTTTGACGGCCGATAGTCCTTCTTGTTCTCCAAGAGGCGACATCATCTGAGCGCCGGCTGCTGCCACTTCCTGCAGCACCGCCACCACCCAGGTCAGGTGCTTCCTGCAGTCTGACAGCGTGTCGCACACCTGTGGAGGAGAAGGTGGAACGCCAGTGTGGTTATTAAAGGAAAACACACCAAAAAAGTCAGAAAATTCTCTGCTCTGCATTAACAAAGTGCAAAAAACCTGCTGTCCGAAGTTGAGCGCCGCAGGGATTCCCGGTGCATCGGTTCCCGGCATTCTGCGGCGGATCTTCTTGCAGAACTGCCTGATGTCGCTGCAGGACGTCTCCAGGTCCTTCAGCAGCACGGCGAGGTCGGCCTTCTCCTGACCGGCGTGCAGGAACGCTCGCAGGCGACCGACCTCCACGGCCATGCAGTCCAAGGCACTCTGGGTAAACTGCACCAAAAGACAACAGGCGATGAAGATGTCACTCTTTAGGCAAATAAGTACAGTCAGAAGGTTTGTAGCACACAAGCTGACTGGACTTTGAAGAAGCTAAACATCCAAACTCATAGCTACAGCAAGAATATATAAATATTAAGTGTTAAACTGTACAGGTTGCTACGTTGTACAGATTCCTCACATTCTGTTGTTACTCACTCTGATGTGGTCGGCCAGCTGCATGGTGCAGTCCTCGTTCTGATCCACCAGGTGGATGCTGTACAGGTGCTGAAAAGGGACAAATCTCATTAAAGCAGCTGTAGGAGTCTGTTTGTATTTCATAAAAACAACAGCAATTCTAAAGTAAATTAGGCTTTGTCTGACCCATTCATAGATGATTAGGTCATAACCACAGTGTTGTCAGGTGTGTATTTCTTATACTTGAAAAATGAAGTATATAAAACAGATTGCAAGTATCCAAACTGCAGTATTTAAGTAATAAAACGGTGTCTTTCTACCTGATAGTACTTGATGGCCTTGGTGAGCGGCTCCACGTTCACCGTCTCGTCCAGCTGGTCTTTGTGCAGCAGGTCGATGAGGAAATCCAGAGATCTCTCGTGGACGCTCATCTCCGGGTACAGAGAGCCGATCTTCTTGTAGACGTCCACGCTGCACTGAGCCAGAGCTCTGACACATGGCAGCGTAAACACTTACGTTACTATAATAAACTAGGTGCGTGGAAATAAGGCGACAATAACAGCATATAATGAAATACTGCACCTAAAAAATGAGATGAGTACCATTACACTGAAGAAATTAGAATACGAAATGTTGCACATTAAATCAAATACTACACATGATGCAGAAACTGACATCAAACAAACTGTTGACTAAAGTAATGTTGCAAATGATATTATTTTTGTTTAGATGTGGGATAAAAATTCAGACTAATCACAGTGTAATTGGTCAAAATGACGTTGCTGATGTCTGTCGTTTTTATTCCAGTCAGTCAAACCCTGACATTAAAAGTTAAAACAGATGTTCTGAGCAGAACAATGAGGAGATTATTCATTATGTTAAGGTGTATGGTGGCCATTTTGGTTCTGGAGAAGGTTAATTAAAGTCTAAAACTAGATGCAGAAATCCTGGACAGCACAACGATAGGAACATGAATCAATAAAAACATAGAAGCAGCAGCAGAAAACATTCACAGCTTTAAATGCACCAGTCATCCATCGTTAATTAAACTCACTGCTCGTATTTGTGCAGCGTCGCCTGCAGCAGACTCAGCGAGTAAACTAGACCGCCGGCGAAGCTCAGCTGCTCCCCGACGGCTCCCTTCAGCCCGGCTCGCTCCACACAGTTCTCATTCAGCTCGAACTTCTCCTGCGCCTGTTTGCTGATCAGCTCGGCCTGAAGGCACACAACAAAAAATAACAGGTAAAAAACAAGCTTCCACCTGTTCAGCTGCAGCTCTTGTCCAATCATCTGTGCCACAGCTGTCCTGAAACTTCAGTTTATTAGGGTCCGAGCACTACAGTGTGT
>NW_007579335.1:96527-101084 GCF_000690725.1 Stegastes partitus | reverse complement strand
AAGAAACACCAGCTGGTGGAGCCCTCCAAGAACCTCCAGGAGAACATCTGCTCTCATCATGATGAGGTGATGAAGATGTTCTGTTGCACTGATCAGCAGCTGATCTGTTATCTCTGCTCTGTGGATGAACATAAAGGCCATGAAACAGTGTCAGCTGCAGCAGAAAGGAAGCAGAAGCAGAAAGAGTTGGAGGAGGGTCGACTGAACATCCATCAGAGACTCCAGGACAGAGAGAAAGATGTGAAGCTGCTTCAACAGGAGCTGGAGGCCATCAATGTCTCTGCTGATAAATCAGTGGAGCACAGTGAGGAGATGTTCACCCAGATGATCCGCCTGATCCGGAAGAGAAGCTCTGAGGTGAAGCAGCAGATCAGATCCCAGCAGGAGAAGGAAGTGAGTCGAGTCCAAGAGCTGGAGGAGAAGCTGCAACAGGAGATCAGTGATCTGAAGAGGAAAGACGCTGAGCTGAAGCAGCTCTCAGAGACACCAGATCACAGCCGGTTCCTCCACGACTACCCCTCAGTGTCAGCACTCAGTGAGTCCACACACTCATCCAGCATCAGCATCCGTCCTCGGAGACACTTTGAGGACGTGACGGCAGCTGTGAAGAAGAGCAGAGATCAACTACAGGACGTTCTGAGGGACGCATGGACAAACATCTCACTGGCCGTCACTGACGTGGATGTTTTACTACCAGAACCAGAACCAGAACCAACGACCAGAGTTGGATTCTTAAAGTATTCACAAGAAATCACTCTGGATCCAAACACAGCACACAGATATCTGTTATTATCTGATAGGAACAGAAAAGTGACATTAATGGGTAAACCTCAGTCGTATCCTGATCATCCAGACAGATTCACTGGCCATTGTCAGGTTCTGAGTAAAGAGAGTCTGACTGGACGTTGTTACTGGGAGGTGGAGATGAGAGGAGAACAAGCTGGTGTAGCAGTTTTATACAAGAACATCAGCAGAACAGAGAGGTCAGATGAATGTAAATTTGGACACAATGACAAATCCTGGTCTTTATATTGTTCCACCAACAGTTGTGTATTTTGGCACAATGATACTAAAACTCCTGTCTCAGTTCATCCTTCCTCCAGAGTAGGAGTTTACCTGGATCACAGAGCAGGTGTTCTGTCCTTCTACAGCGTCTCTGACACCATGACTCTCCTCCACAGAGTCCAGACCTCATTCACTCAGCTGCTACATGCTGGAGTTTGGCTTTGTAATGGTTCTGGATCCACTTCAGAGTTCATCAAACCTGAATAGACTGAAGTCTTTAAAGAGCAGCTGGTTAAAATGTTTGAGTTTCCAGCTGATTCAGTCTCATTGTACACTGTACAACACCACGATTAGTTTGAACTGTCATGTCTTTTTTTTGAACAATCAGCTGTTATTTTACAGATTTATATTCCTGATAATATCTACTTAGAGCACAGAAAGAAAGTTTTCATTTATATGTTGACTGTAAAAAAAAAATTCCGGTTTGACTGCATTTTTTTTTAGAAATCATGAATTGTTTTGCTGATATTTGATGTTATTTGAAAGCAAAGTTCTGTATATTAAGGATTGATTGATTAACAGGTTTTACTAAAATCACAGTAAAAAGTTATAATTTATGTATAATGCAAAAAAAAGTTTTAAAAAAGATGATTTTATGTAAAAAGATGGTTTTGTTTTGTTTGTTTTTTCATCTCATTGTATTTCCATGAATATGTTGGTTGTAAAAATCTTTGAAAGTTTTAAGTGTATTTTCCCAATTTTTAAAATTACATATAGTTTGGAGCCACTGTGACTACCGTACTTCCTTTTTTGCTGAAAACAGACGTTATTTTGAGGGCCTACACGTTGCTTGAAAACTCACCAAAATTTCCAGGCACATCAGGACTGGCGAAGAATGTGATATGTTAAAGGAATTGAGCATGTTAATGGTAAAATGGCTCCACAGCGCCCCCTACAAAGTCTTGTTGAAACTGGGTTTAAGCTAGAACTACAAAATTCGGTTTGCATATGTAGCAGGTCGGGACGTACAAAAAGTCCACCAGCGCCAAGCCCTAAACCCAACAGGAAGTCCACCATTTTCCAAAAGAGTTTGAGAATTTTGGCAATTTTCGCTCATTTTTGCCCTTTTTCGAAATGTATCTCCTCCTTGGGGGAACGTCTTAACACCTGAAACCTGGCCAGCACAAACTACAGGACGTGGGGATTAAAAGGCATTAAAATGTTCCCCAAAAGTCTGATGGTGTCAAAATGGCGGCCCGAATTCACCGAAACACCATAAAACGGGACATGCTGAGTAACTGGCCTGTACGTTCTCCGAGTCCCGGCCAGAGCGTGTTGCTGCCTCAGCTCGCCATCAAACAGGAAGTGGTGTCGAAATGGGCTGCACGTGCTCCGATCTGCTTGAAACTCAAAACGTTGGATCAAAGTTCGGCCAGAGCGCTTGTGCGCCAAACCCCAACGTGCACGACGGCCAACAATCATAAGGTGAGGACTCGACCATCGCTGCCTGCAGCTTTAACTGACATTCTTCTCCTTTCTGACAGGTTCTGTTGTAGTTTTCTGAATAAATAGGTGCAAAAGTCCTTCAGTTTCACGACTCAATAGCCAGCATCGACCTGTGGAGAGAAAACCTCCCCGTTCCCTTTTCAACATTAAATCTCATGCTTTGAACCCAAAAACAAACTGTGCATGTATTTACCAAACTCTATACAGATGATACAAGCAGACTAATGTGAACCATAAGAACACTGTAATTAAAACAATGAACCATGAAACTGAAGGATTATTTCACACTGACTCAAACGCATTCTGCTCCTAAACTAACTAAAAGGGCAACAGAGCGTGAAATATGGATATTTATAAAGATATTTGTGAATTATTAGCTTGATATATCAAATACTTTACAAGATTTCTGTTTTAATTGCCCTTAATTGACCTCATTTCAACACAATTTTCACATTTTGAAATTTGAGGCTGTTTAAACGATAATAACTGAAGAATCGTTAAAGGTAAAATCCTGAAATTTTAAATTTCGCTGCGGTATCTCATCATGATGAGTCTCCTCCAAACCAAAGCTCACTGTGTACAAAGTGGGCTTTTCATAGTTATATTTAAAGAACCACTTTGAAATTCCAGATTTCTACTTGGGTTAGTTTATCTACCAGCATTTTTTATTTTGTAAAGGATCTTTCTAATTATCATGTATCATTTTCCTAATTGAAAAATGATCATTAAAGGGGGCTTGAAAGTCCGATCTCCCACGATGCAGCTCTCTTAAGTGACAGGTGACACTTTACAGAGAAAAAAAACCAAAAACACAGTGTTATTGTTCCTTTCATCCCTCAGATCTGAATCCAATTCTGGTACCGAATCTCAGTAAGTTTACAACAACACAAGTCAAAGTTTGAGTTTTGATCAGCTGATGTTGGGAGAGAAGCCAGAAGTTCTGGAGTTTTTATTGGCAGCAACTAAAATAATCAACACTAATATGCATAAATTCATAATATATTTCACAACCTGGAGCTAAAACTTGAAAATGAAACAGCTGGCAGACGAGCCTACATGTTGATTTAGTATTGGTTGTTGTGACGCAGCTGATTTTTTTTTTTTACAAACTACTTAATTCGATTTGATTTGTTTACATCAGACCAGAACAAATGTGTGTATTTTGTGTAGCAGGAACCACTGGAGATGTGGTTTAGAGCAGGGATCTCCAACTCCGGTCCTCCTGAGCTACTGTCCTGCAGGTTTTAGACGTTTCCTTACGACAACACACCTGACTCAGATTAATGGATCATTAACAGACTTGTGTAGAACTTGACAACAAGCTGTTNTGTAATGGCGACATATAGTTGCTATGACACGAAATAGGATTTTTTGACAGTTTTGGAATACTCATAAACTCACCAAAATTGGCAAACGAGTCACTATCGGCTCAACGACAGACAACGTGTGCCTGTTTGGAAAAATGGCTCTATAGCGCCCCCTGCAGCAATTTATCTATTAGCCCCTGCAGGATGTTTAACCGACGTTTACGAAATTTGTTAGGCATATGTAACACACCAGGACGCACAAAAAAAGCTCCTTGGACCCGTACCCAAAAACTCAACAGGAAGTCCGCCATTTTGAAATAATAAATCTAAATCTAAAATCTAAATAAATAAAGCTGAACATGAAACGGCTTCAACCAGGAGTTTATGATCCAACATTTTTTGGTTTGTTTATTTTTAGAACTTTTTAACTATAATGTTTGGAACAATTTACTGTAATTTTACAGACTTAACTCGTTAAACACTATTTTTAAAGTCTTAATTTTCATGGCACCCCTAAAAACAGGGCAAACTAAATAATGTTCACATCAAGAATCTGTATTTTTACAAAATAGTAATGCATTCCTTTACATAGTTTATACCACAAATCCAAATAATAATGTACAGAAATATCAATAACCTGGATATTAGTACACTAAATGGTCAACAACCAGGATGTTGATGGACTAAAATGTTAAAAACTTGGATGACAAAGTACTTAGGCATCAAAAACCTGGATATT